>NW_026067916.1:345502-365585 GCF_014885135.2 Alexandromys fortis | reverse complement strand
GGGGAGGAGGGGAGGAGAAAGAAAGAGGAGGAGGGGAGGAGGAGGGGAGGAGGAGGGAAGAGGAGGAGGAAGGGAGGAGGAAGAGGAGGAGAAAGGAGGAGGAGGGAGAGGAGGGGAGAAGGAGGGGAAGAAGGAGGGAGGAGGAGAGGATGCGCAACCAACAACTAGTGATAAAGCTATCCACACCGGGCAGTGTCAAACTGAGAGGCGATCCAATAAAGGCGCCAGCCCTAAGTTCTACCACCATGGGTAGAACACTATAAAATCACCTGTGAAAGCAGCGCACTACAGGCCTAGGTTCAGAAAACAATCCTCACAGCTACCTAGGGATCTGTGTTCAAAACAACAGAAATGAAATGAAAAGGCAGCTTCAGCTAAGAAGTAAAATGACCTGGTACAACATTAACTTTTTAAAAGGAAAAGAGACATATTTATTTAACCTGTTCATATGTATGACTCTGAAAACCTCTAAGACACAAACAGCCAACAGATTCTGGAGAAAAGGGAATGAGTAAATTCTAAACTCCCTCTCTTTCCTATTAGAACTGCTGGTATTTCTGAATCAAGATACAGAATTTTTATTTTATTTTCAAAATCCAGTTGTCATGGATAAGACAAAACAGATTTTTATCTTAAAAGGAACTAAAGTCAGAAGCAAAGGGCAATAGAAGCCTAAAATCCATTTTGATGTTAAATATTTCTTTAAAGACATGTAATTTTTAGTTACATGAAAAATAATTACAAGTTATCAAGAAAGGAGATCAATAAGGGCCAGGAGTTTCTTAAGGAATTAATGTTGGTATATTTTAACAGAGATATATGAGAAATCCATGAAAACTTAGTAATGGAAACTTTGTAAAACACTACTTTGCTTTTTTAACACTTCCTTTCATGAAGAATTATTTTCCCATTTTACCCTCTATTAAGCTATAAGACCATGGTAAAGCTAATCAACTCAATTACAAAGTGTGTATAATAGCATCAACCTCACCATTAAAAATAATGAATATAAATCACTCATCACAGTGCTTGGGGTACATGACCTGTGTTTGAGAAACTGAGTTCCTGTATTTTCAACTTTCTCCAAACGTTTTTCATCCTAGTACTTTCATTACCGAAATAAACACATCCAACCAGATGCTCACAGAACTCGTCATTTTGGTTATTATGTATCTGTTTTATCTGAATGATTTGGCATTTGGGACCCTTAAGCTACTGGTACCATATGGACACAAGAGATACTCCATATCTTTTCTTTTATGGGGAATATATGAATATAGATCTCTGTTTAGCATTACTGTCTCTGTCAGCAAAACTCTGGCAACAAGGCATATATAATTTTGATGTTGACTACTGAATACCAAGAGCTGGATTTACAATGAAAGACATTATCAGTACAGTGTCCACAGACACCTCCCTCAAGAGGTGAATGTTTTTGGATGTCAAATGCCTCCCCATATAGCCATTATTTATTGAGGTAGAAAACTGAAGGTCCCTGCCGTGTTCAGCAAGCTTCTCCACTACCGTATAACGTTAAATATAAACACAGGTATTTCTGATGCACTAGAAGAAAAGTGTAACTCTAACAGGGGGGAATTTCATTTTGATTCCGATGACAAAGGGCATCTAAATGTCTTGAATGCCATCCAAAGTGAGTATTCAGCCAGTGCAGTGGAGTTGAAGTTTCCAAGTCCAATTCCCCTCTTAGCTTCTTTAAAAATGACAAGTTATGACTGGACTTCGGTGAAGGTAATGTACATCACGCATGAAGAAGCTGATCTGACACATTAAAAGTAACCACAATATTACCAACTGTTAGGTATTTTACTATATAGTATACAGAGCTCACTGACATCTTCTCTCGGCTTCCTTTTCCTTCCTGCTTCCCGCCACTCTCCCCAGTCTCTCTTTTTCTCCCTCATGCACTTAGGTGAGCATCTGCTTTCCCTGCGATAAACGTGGCCGGACTCACTCACTGCGGCTGTGCAGTGATGCCCACAGTGTTACACGGTCCTTCCTCAGTGAGCCGGGAGAAAAGAGCAGCGCGCTCTGGCTCTCTCTCTCTCAAATGGGCTCTAGAACAATCAACAGAACACTTGGCAGGTTTTGCAGCATGAGAAAGCTAACAAAACTAAGAGCACTTCAGAAACTCATACGCTCTTAGAGTCCCTTCATGCTTGCTCTCTCTATAGCCGTGAAGAAATGGCCCAAAACTGGTTCCTTGTGCACAGTAAAATAATTCCGTGGAATTTTATAGATAGCTATGTGTATATCTGAATACACACACACACACACACACACACACACACACATACATACATACACACACACACAGAGATTGGGCTATCAAAGATAAGAAGCACAATGCCTGAATTAGGTCTCTACTGTCACCTAGGATTCTATTACTACATTTATATAAGTTTGAATGAAGATTTAAAGGAAAGCCTGCAAGATGGCACAGCAAACAGTGATGCTTGCTGCCAAGCCTGGTGACCCGAGCTCAATTCCCAGAACTTACATGGTGAAATATAGTAGGAGGCCACTTGCACGTTCCCGGCTGCTTAGACCCGAAATAATCACACAAGAAACTGTACTAATTAAATCACTGCTTGGCCCATTAGCTCTAGTTTCTTATTGGCTAGCGCTTACATCTTAATTTAACCCATTTCTATTCATCTGTGTATCACTACAAGGCTGTGGTTTACCAGGTAAAGTTCCAGTGTCTGTCTCTGGCGGGACTCCGTGGCTTCTCACTGAGACTACCTTCCTTCTCCCAGCATTCAGTTTAGTTTTCCTGGCCTAGCTAAGTTCTGCCCTATCAACAGGCCAAGGCAGTTTCTTCATTCACCAATGGCACTCCCGGTATATAGAAAGAAATCCCACATCAGTGAAAGGAGGGAAATGACTCTCATATGTTGCCCTCTGACCTTCATATGTGTGCTGGGATATTCATATGTACACACACATAATAGGTAGGTAGGTAAGTAGGGAGAGAGAGAGAGAGAGAGAGGACGGATGAATGGAAAATTAGAAGAAGCTTATTTTTACATATTTAAGGGATGTTATAATTTTGGTTTTACTTTGACCACTTGTCACTGGCAGGTAAACAAAAGTGCACTGCGAAGCATCTCTTTCCTGCTGCTTACAGCCAAACTTTACTAACACTGAGCTACACAGTTTAACAAATGCGCACTTTTAAAAGGATATCTGTGCTATCCTGGCAAACTACCATCAGAGCTGTACCTCCTAGGAGCCCTTTCCCGCTGAGGAAGCTGTGCTGTGTGACAACTGACAGACAAGCTGACTCATACGATAACATACGCATAAACAGTCCCAAGAACTAGAGCACACCTTTGCTGCCATCATGCCTTCATTTTGCTTTTTTTTTTCCACTCACTAGTGGTTATAAAACTGTGGAATTATAGATCCACATCCTTACTGCCACATGACAATTCCATAAAAAGAAACACTTTGTAGAAGATCAGACCAAAAAAAAAAAAAGGAGATCTTTTACTCACGGACAACAAACATTTCTGATAGGAGAAATTATGTTGTATACAGAAATATAAAACTACTTGATTTAAAATAAATTACAGAATTTATAGGTAACTATGTTAAAAAAACATAAGCTATCAAATAACCCATTTCTGAAGATATAATAAATTTATGATGCTTAGATTGCAAAAAGAGCGATCATTAGTAAGCATATTCTAAATAACAACTACAGGGTTATCAATATTAAACCACCAGTAAAAATCAGTAAATGATACCTTACACAAATTGGTAAAAAAAAATTGTAAATTTTACTATCCACAAACTTGCAGTTCTTTTAGCATAAATACTATTGCAACGGAAGAAAAAAAGACTCAATATTTTGAATATCCTAGGGCTTTTTTCCAAGCTTGGAACTACTTCATATTTGACAACCCCAAAGACAGCCAGGTTATCCACAATCAAGTATAACTATTTTGACTATAATTTTTAGTATTTTATGGAATAATAAGCTTCTACACGGACTGATCCTCCCACTTACGATATGAATTAGCAGGCAATGGAGTAACTCATGCAATAACAAACTTCACGATATGGATTTGTAGCAATAACGCCATCATTTCACACTAAACTGTCATCATTCAACCAGAAGCAAAATAAAGTTTCTTCTAAAATAAAAGCATAATATTCCCATTGAAGGATGAAAGCTGAAACAAGTTCACAGCAACAATCAAAGAAGCCTGATACTCACGGAGTCTTTGTGAGTTTGAAGACTACATAACCGACTACCATCCCTTGGGCAGTTGCTTGTCAAGTAAGAAGTAATTTCTGAACTAATTTAAGTGGCCTATAAGCACTCTTCTTTCTAAGGCTATCCAGTTTCACTGCGTTATGTAAAACATGAGTAATTTGTAATTTCGGGGAATGTGTTAAATTCAGGTAATCAGGCCATCATTTGCATTCAAATGATGTCATAAAATTTCTGAACAGTCTCCCAGCTGTGCAAGGAAGCTACTGTTACTTAAGGGACTCTTAGACCCACTGTGTGCCCAGCATGGGCCTGGGGGCTTTGTAAATGCTACTCACGCACAGTGTTCTCAGGACGTCTGGGAGCTCAGTCCCGTGAAGCTCAACGGTAAGTTAGTACTGTTTTATTCATTTATCAGTGAATCAAAATGAATAAGTAAGCCTGTCCCCACTCCCTCTCTGTAATCTAGCCAATTTTTTAGCTCATTCGCAAAACACAGATCAGACAGCGCCTCTTGGGAGAGTCCGCTGACTGCTCGAGGGGTTAAGTGCTGGGCTTTCTCTTTTTCCACAGCCGTCTGTGATCACCTCAAGACTGAAGGGCAAAGAGTAATTGTTCATACACTCATTCCTTCTCCCAGCTGTCTGTAAACCCATTAGAGGTTAGAAGTGTCTTTTATCTCTAAATCCCCGTGGTCTTGGTTTATTTTAACATGCTAAATATCAAGAGCTCAACTGAATAAAATCCTTTTAATGAGTCAATAAATGAAATACACACACAAACACACACACACATACACACGTGCCTTATGAGCTCACAGGGAAAAAAAATCATCTAAATGTTATTTCTGAAATACAAGGGGAGTTGCTAAAAATTATCCATGGGTACCTACAATGCCAAAAGTTCTGTCTATTTATCAAATAATAATAACAAGAGCTATATAGAATCAACACATTTTCAGGTTAAATTACAGCTCTCTTGAAACCAGAAATGCCTAGCAGACAAGAAAACCCCTGAGTTTCCTTACTGCAGGAAATGTTGGGTATGCAGCAATGCGTAGGCCTTTGTGTCTGTTCCCCATGGTTGTCCTGCTGCAATTTAAGGGTCCTGATTACACTGACTTCCCAACTGATGCAGACAACATACACTGTCTGCGCCTTTAGAAACCAAGGATAATTTGTTTTAGTTATAAATAGCATTACTTCCACTTCAGACTTGAATTAATATTCTACGTTTGCTGCTTAATATAAATTCTACCAAGTCATAGTGGAGTTTACTTCTGAAGGGCCTAGGGTATGTATCTTCTGCCCCAGTGGAGAGGGCTATAAGTCAAAACATCTCAGAAGTGGTATCCTAGAAACACTGAGAGAGAGAGAAAAAGCAATGGCCTGTTTTTCAAACTTAGTGGTCTTTTACCAGCATAGAGAAGAGGAAGGCACTGGGGCCATGATCAGTGTGAGGCAGAGGCTCCACTGGAATAGAGAAGGGGTTAGACACTCGGGCGTGATCACAGAAGGCAGAGACCCGGAGTTCCAGACTCTGCTCCTTCGCTTCCTCCTCCTGCATCTCTCTGTCTGTCTTTCCTTTCCTTTCCTAATTCTCTAGGACTTGTTTTTAGCAAACTAAAAATCCAGACCATGGAAAGCTCTATAGAGAACGGATGACCTCCTGTCTTAGTAAATAAATTACAAGGAAAATTAAAATAAAAAAATAAAGGAATGGGTGGAAGAAACCATATGGTAAAAGAGACTAAAATAGACTAAGTATGCCCTTTATTTCAGCTCTGGCTAAAATGAGGGAAAATGTGCATATAAACTATACACATAGAAGCATATTTTTGAGACAGGTGAAAGTTACTCTGAATAAATGATTGCTTTACAGTACTAACGAATCTTATTTTTAACATGACAATTCAGAGTAGTATTTTTCTAAATAACCCTTACCTTTCAGACTTTGACTACTGAAAATTTTAATAAATAATATGCCATTTACTTCAAAGTCATACAGAAAGGGCAAGAGGAATAGCGGGAGACAGACAGGTAAGTTACCAATCACTGAAGCCAGAATTCATTATAATCCTCTGTCTAGTTTCTGTGGGTCTGGGTTTTTTAGTAAAAGGCTACAAACGAACATCAGAATACTGCTTCACAGGAATAATATTTATTAACTGAAAAATAAAACACAGGTTCCCTGCTTATACAGCCTTTACCATGGAAACAAGTCAAAATAAAAAGAAACATAAGCAGCTGTCAAACATTAATTTGGATAAGAAACTCCTTCGCTAAGGGCTGGGCATATGAGATTTTCTACTACAATAATCTAACTTCAGAGGATACTACAAGTAACCCTGAATTTCTACCTATGTCAAAATTTTAGTGGAGCCAATTATTTGGCTGCAAATCTAGACAAATATTTTTCAGACTTTACATATCACACATGTGAATAACCGAGCACATTAACACATTACAGTTATGTTAGTGTCGCGTGCATGTACAATTGGAAATTGTACAGCTTATCTTCATAATGCTTACAACAATCTTCAACTACGTGAGCTTCACATGTACTTGCAGATCAACGTCAGAATCTTGGTGCTTACAAACAGAAAATCCCTTACATGGTTCTAAAACTATTGGCTAGAAATAGCCAGTAACTTCAAAATGATTTTCAAACATATGTTTGGTGTTGATTTAAATGCAGGTACATTAGTTTGATTAGTTTAATGCAATAAGTTAGTTTTTTTTTTAACAAATTAAGTGCTCGGTAACAATACAGCCCTAATTACAACGGTGAAAAAAAAGTAGGGAGGACCAGTTTATAGAAGTCAGGAGTGAATAGGCATATCTCTGGTGTTCACAAAGTAAGTGAGCAGGCGATTTTGCTGTGTAGTTTATTTTTGCTTGGGTTTTTTTAGGGATGCCTAGTTTCCTTCTTTTCCCTTCTTTCTGCGTATCTTGTGTTATAAAGCCGTCTCCTCGCAGTTAAAACAACGAAGATGATGATGCAATCCTACCCAAACAGAATGTCTTCCTACCCCGTGCAGTTTTGCTTGAGGAAGGAGATGGGGTCTTGGCCTCTGGCCCCTAGCTCCTTGCTCAGGTTACTGGGCTACTAGGAGCACCCACCGCCACCCCTCCAAACAGCCCCCGCCCCTTCTGCAAAACCCTGGGCCTGTGCTTCTTTGCGTTCCTTTTTTCTCTGTCTCCTTTTCTCCTCCTTGCACCAGGAGCATCCTGCATGAGTCGCATTAGGACTGTGCTCTCTTCACCCTATGCACCGCGTCCCCAGGGCAACCCTAAGCAAACGTGGGGTCGTGAGGCTGCGCCACGGACCACCTCCCTCACCTGCCGGCCGCCAGGGTGGCCCCGCACCCGTGTGTTGAGCCGGTCGTGCCAAGTTTCGTCCTCGCCGCCCGAGCGGTAGATGAGGCGCAGCGGCACGATGCTCTGGCGCTCCAGGAAGCGGTTTTCGTTCCTCCTCTCCAGCTCCCTCAGCGAGGCGTCTCCTTGCAGGCAGGCAGAAGGGCAGGCGGGAGTAGAGAGAAATGGCCAATAAATAATAAATAAATAAAAAGCTCTACGAAAATTCCCCCGCCTCCTCCCTCCAGGACCCCAACCAGGGAAGGACGCAAAGACGCCAGCTGGAGAGCTCTGGACCAGCTCATCCGACAGCATCCCAGGGCCCAGAAACACGGCACCCGTTTCCCATTCTCCCCATTTTCCTCTTCTTCAAGGAATTAAAAAAAAAAGGCATTTGACCCCAGATTGCTGATGCATCCTTGAGCCCCCACACGTTTGCTTCTTTCTCACCGCCCTTCAAAAAATACAAATAGAAAAAAAAAAAAAAAACAAACCGCGCACTGTGGAAACGCAGATGCGGCTTTTCGGGGGGCTTCAGGGTTCCAAGGAGTCCTGGAAGCCCAAGGAGCTGCGAACTTACCTGCCGGACCGCAGCGCGCTAGGGGGCAGGTCCCTAAGACGCAGAGCAGCCAGAAGGACGCGGCCGCCGCTGCCTGCATGGTGGCGGCGCTCAGCTGCTCGTGTCCCGGCCACGGGCTCCGGCTCCCCGCCGCCCCTTCCCGGCCCGCGCCGCTGCCGCTGCCGCTGCCGCAGCCGCCGCTGCCTCAGTGCTGCATTGTGCCTCGCGGGCGCTTCGGTGGCGGGGGCAGCGATGGAGCGCCGCATCGGGCGGGCGCCAGGCTGTAGCTAAGTGGCTTCTAGCGCCTCCCACTTCATCCCCAGGCGGAGGCCGGGGCGGGCGGCCAGCTCGGCAGGGAGCGGGGCCGGGTGCGCAGCGGGCCTGGTGCACTTGCCCCCCCCCCAACACCCCCACCCTTCGCCGCACCCGGCCGCTCGCTCGCACCGGAGTAGCTGGGAAATGTAGTTCCCTCTCCGCATCTCGCTGGTCTCCACAGCGACGCGACCGTCGCCACCCGGGGACTGCAGACCCCAGGAAGGGAAGGCACTTAGGAGAGATGAGGGACACCACCTTGCAGGGTCACAGTAGCGGGAATTCTCCCCCAGCGACCACAAAGAAAAGCACTGTTGTTCACGAGTTGGTTTTGCTTGAGTTACCAAGCGACCATGCCCTGCGTGCATGGCAAGTCAGTCATTCCACAGATATGAACTGAGGGCCTACTATGTGCCAGGTGGTTACAATGATAAAGAACCTGAGTGTGAGTCACCCGCTCTCAGACGCAATTAAGAACGGCTGTTTTGGTAAGACTTTGAGCAAAGGGTTGAATGGTTATTTTGCAGTCCAGGTGTGTCTGTGCACCTTGAGTGTGCAGTACTGTTGGCAACCAGAAGAGAGGCTTGAGTTTCTGGGACTAGAATTACAGAAGGTCCTGTGTGTTCTGGGAATCCAACCCATGTCCTCTGAGGAATAGGCAGTATTTTTAACCCCTGAGCCATGTCTCCATCCGCAAGCCATATTTTTTAATGGCTTTTAATTTCATTTTATTTTGGATACCTAGAGGAGGGCCATAAACCAACTTCAGGAGAATCAGAAGACATGTGCCAAAGCTCTAGGCAGACATGTAAAGTGAGAATAAGCTGGATTCTCGGTGGTTTGTTTGCCTCCTCCAATACCTGCCAGCCTCAAACGTGTACAGAAAACAGATAGGGGAACAGACTTTCTCAGGCAGTCCTACCCCACCCACCCCACTGCAAATGTTAGAGACTCACAGGGATAAAAATAGTAATAATTGTTTACATAATTAGCACTTGCGTGTTACAGATTTTGAGATTCCCATACACTAGCATTACAGCCTCAGGTCAAAAATCTGAACAGCAGAAGAGGAAATTAAGAATTAGATCAAGTAGGCTTCTTCCCAGGGATGGTTCAACATATGTAAATCAGTAATAGTTGTAATCCACCATATAAACAAACTGAAAGACAAATAAAACCACATGGTCATCTCATCAGATGCAGAAAAAAAAAACCTTTGACAAAATCCTACATCTCTTCGTGGTAAGAGTCCTGGAGAGATTAGGGGTACAAAGGACATATCTAGACATAATAAAGGCAGTTTATGGAAAGCCATAATCAACATCAAATTAAATGGGCAGAAACTCAAAGCAATTCCACTAAACTCAGGAACAAGACAAGACTGTCCACTCCATCCATACTTGAAGTCTTAACTAGGGCAATAGGCACCTGAAGGAAATCAGGGGATACAAATTGGAAAGGAAGAAGTCAAAGTATCTTTATTTGCCCATAATATAATAGTATACATAAGTGACTCTAAGAATTCCACCAGAGAACTCCTACAGATAATAAACACTTATCGCAAAGTAGCTGGATACAAAATTAACTCACGAAAATCGGTAGCCTTATCATATACAAACATCAAACTGGCTGAGAAAGAAATCAGGGAAACAATACAATACTTTTCAAAATAACATCAAATAATAGAAAATATCTTGGAGTAACTCTAACCAAGCAAGCGAAAGAAAGACTTGAATAATAAAAAAACATTCCATCTTTGAAGAAAGAAATTGAGGAAGATATCAGAAGTTAGAAAGATCTCCCATGCTTATGGATTAATAGGATTAATCCTACCAAAAGCAATCTACAGATCAGCCCCCACCAAAATTCAAACAAAATTCTTCACAGATCGTGAAGGGAACATCTCCAGGTTCATAAGGAAATATAAAAAAAAATCAGGATAGCAAAATTGCATAACCAAACAACTGCAGGAGATATCACCATCCCTGACCTTGAATTGTACTACAGAGCTATAGTAATATATAGTCTGCTTGGGGCACAAAAACAGACATGTTAATGAATGAAATCAAACTGAAGACCCACACATAAATGTACACACCTATGAACACCTGATTTTTTTTTTTTACTAAGAAGCCAGAAATACACACTAAAAAAGGGGGGGGGCAGCATCTTCAACAAATGGTGTTGATCAAATTGGATGTCATAATTTGAGAACTACATGTCATGAAGCATACTGGAATTTCAAAAATGTGTAAGTCTTCAAATCAATGAGATGGTTAAGAATCTTATCTTGCATGCAGTTGTCTACAGCTTGAGCAAGATTTCAAGAGTCTATTAGACCTTAATACACAGCATTCTGTAACGACTGCAGTAAAAGATAATTAGAGCCTGAGGCATAAGAATGTGTTTTGTGTTCTCCCACAATGTCATGAGTCCCATTCCTAATCTGGTTCTCTTAGCTAAAAGAATGAGTTGTGTAAGTGTTTTAATTATGACATTGCTCTAAACAGAGTGCTTTCTTCTCACTTTTTTAGTATGTTTGGAATATATTAAATAATTTCAAAAGCTAAACATATCAGTTTTATGTAACAAAAATTTAAATACTTTTTAAAGTTTGTCTTAGCTTGTGTCGCTACAGCAATAATAGCATAGACTGGGTAACTTAAGTATCAACATTTAAGGAACTGAAATGTAACAGTCCTAGATTTGACCATTAGCACTACAAAGCAAAACACAGTAACAATGAAAATTTGTCACAGTGCTGGAAGTCAGAAAGCAAGGAAGGAGTTGCAAGACTGGGTGTCAGGTAAGGGCTACTTCCTGCCCCCGTGAACAGCCACCACCTTGTCCTTGTCTTTATGTGACACAAATAGAGCATTCCTGTTCTCAACCATCTCTTGCTCCCTTTTGTAATGCAGACATTAATCCAACCATGGAGGTTTCACCTTCATGACCTAATTATTTCTCAAGGTCCCATCTTCAAATACCATCACAGTGGGGCTTCGATATATTCATTTTGGAGTGATACAATCAGTTATTAGTAGAGGTTAAAGTATCTCTCCCATCAGATTTCCAAGTCTGAATTGCTAGACACTTGACATATATGAGAAAACACTAATAAATGACAAATTATGTTTTCATTAATATATGTATATATATTAATTATATATATATAAATTTAAACTTTTGTGTGTATGTATGTACATCACGGGCACATGTGGAAACCTGACTTTGAACTTCTGCTCTTCCTGCCTCCCTCTCCTGGGGTTTTATAGGTCATTGTACCCCATCTCTTCGCATATGTTTGAATAGAGAGGTCCCTAAGAGAAAAAACAAAGTTTTTGTTGTTTAAAATGTTCATAAACTCATAAATACATGTGTTTAAAGATGACCACTTGGGACTGATAGTTCATCAGGGTTCTCATCCCTGGAGAAGATTGATTCTCCTCCTCTTAACGGTCAATAGTTGCCTATAGCCTTCACGTGGAGGAGACTCAGTGGACTCAGCAGAGTGTGTGTGTGTGTGTGTGTGTGTGTGTGTGTGTGTGATAATAATCAAAGATGAAAATGTCATGAATTTGAGGGGACACACCGGAGGAACTGGAATGGGGAGAGAGCTGGTTAGAAATCACAATCACAGAGAACTTAGACAACAATGAGGACACTAAGAGAGACTCACATAGATCTAATCTACTTGGGAAGTAGAAAAAGGCAAGATCTCCTGAGTAAATTGAGAACATAGGGACCTTGGGGGAAGGTTGAAAGGGAGGGGAAAGGCAGGGAGGGGAACAGAGAAAAATGTAGAGCTCAATAAAAATAAAAATAAAAAAATTCAAAGAAGGGGCTGGAGAGATGGCTCAGAGGTTAAGAGCACTGACTGCTCTTCCGGAGGTCCTGAGTTCAATTCCCAGCAACTTACATGATGGCTCACAACCATTTGTAATGAGATCTGGCGCCCTCTTCTGGCCCGCAGTCATACATGGAAGCTGAACACTGTGTACATAAATAAATAAATCTTAAAAAAAAAAGACTCCTCCATTAAAAAAAATCAAAGAAAGCAAAATAATAAAAAATGTTTTAAATATAGCACTCATGTATGAAATTCTCAAAAATTATTTAAAATAAAATGACAAGAGGTTTATAAACTTTTGTCTTATTTGAAATGAGTGAATATTATGAAAAAAGAGAAACATAAATATTCATTTGTATTTAAAAAAATAATAAAATGGTACAGCCTGATTTCCAAGCCAGAAACAGAAAAATAAAGTGTGTTTGTATCAGAGAATGTATTTTCTGTGTGGCTCAGAACAAGCACAACAATTGAATATACCACAATAGTACAAAGATCATATACTTAATCAAATATATTCATATTGTATTAATTATATTAATTAATTATAATATAAGCAATATATATAATCAAAATATACAGAATTTCTCAAGATGCACTTTGGAAGGGCCAGGAAGAACTCTTCAGATCTTTCTGAATGAGGGTGTTTCTATAGTTACTTACCTGTTTTATATGTCTATCTATTATTTCAATTTATTTGCTTTTATTTTAATGTGTGTTGACTTGAATGTAAGCATGTGTACCATGTACAAGCTTGGTGCCTACAGAGGCCAGAAGAAGGCTTTGGATCATTTGGAACTGGAGTTTCAGGCCATCATGGCTGCCATGCAGATGGCAGCAAACAAACCTGGGTCCTCTGCAAAAGTAGCAACTGTTGAACCATCTCTCCAGCTCCTCTATTTTTATCTAATTGAATTAAACCAGAAATCACTAACAAAGGTAACTGGACCCATACCCACCAAAACAATTAAACAACTCATTCTAGTTAACAAATGTCTCAAAAGAAATATATTTTTTAAAAATGTAAGCAACAGAAAAAAATTGAAGCGGTAATCCATTAAATTGAAAACAGGGAATCGACAGAAACAAACCCAAAAAATGACTCTGTAAAAAGATCAGTAGCACTGATTAACATGGAGTCAAGTTAACTAATAAGAAGAGAAGACAGAAACACTAATAATAGAAACAAAAGAGGATCAATGACTGCTGGTCTCCTAGACATTAAAACGATTACAAAGCTATATTATAAACAACATTAAAGACACGGTCTTAGTTAAGGTTTTATTGTGTCCTGGAATTCGCTTTGTAGACCAGGCTGGCCTTGAACTCACTGAGATCCGCCTGCCTCTGCCTCCCGAGTGCTGGTACTAAAGGCATGCGCCACCACTGCACCACAGCAAGTCTTATAAAGAAAAGCATTTGATTGGGGCTGGCTTACAGGTCAGAAATTTAGTCTTCATGGCAGGAAGCATGGTTGCATCTGGCAGGCCTGGTGCTGGAGAAGGGGTGGAGAGTTCTACATTTGGATCCCCAGGTAGCTGGAAGAGAATACCACACAAGACCTGGTTTAGGCAAAGCAGGTCCCCCAGTGATGCACTGCCTTCAGCAAAGCCACACCTACTCCAACAAGACCACACCTCCTAATAGTGCCACTCCCTATGAGCCTATTTATATTCAAACCAACCACCACAGACACTGAGTCAATGATACTGCCCTTTCAGAACCCAGACCTTACAGAGCCTTGGTACACTGACTGACAAATTCTATCAAGTTTTAAAGGAATGGTCACAATTCCTGTGAAATTTCTTCCAGAAAATAAAAGCAGAAGAAGTTCTTAAAAATCCATAAATGAGCCGGGCGGTGGTGGCGCACGCCTTTAATCCCAGCACTCAGGAGGCAGAGGCAGGCGGATCTCTGTGAGTTTGAGACCAGCCTGGTCTACAAGAGCTAGTTCCAGGACAGGCTCCAAATCCACAGAGAAACCCTGTCTCGAAAAACAAAAAAATAAATAAATAAATAAATAAATAAATAAATAAATAAATAAATAAAACAAAACAAAATAAAATCCATAAATGAGGTTGCCATTTTGCCAGGGCACAAAATGAAAACATTGTAAGAAACTATAGACCAGGATCTCCCATGAGCACAGACATGGAAAACCTCAGGAAGAAACTAGCAAATTGTGTTCAAGGAAGTAAAAAAAAAAAAAGATTCAGTTGATAGAATATTTATCTAGTGTTCTTGAAACCCTAGGTTTGATTCCCCCACCCCACATAAACGACTTGGGTCAATTGCCTGTGATCTCAGCACTTGGGAGACAGAGGTTTAAGGGTCAGTCTTGGCTACGGGGTAAGATGCAGGCCAGTCTGGGATCCATGAGATTGTCTCTAAAAGAGAAAGTAAAACATGGGACTACTTCTAGGTATGCAAAGCTGGCCAAATACATAATTTTTTAAAATATTTATTTATTTATTATGTATAGAATATTCTGTGTGTATGTCTGCAGGCCAGAAGAGGGCACCAGACCTCATTACAGATGGTTGTGAGCCACCATGTGGTTGCTGGGAATTGAACTCAGGACCTTTGGAAGAGCAGGCAATGCTATTAACCACTGAGCCATCTCTCCAGCCCCCAAATACATAAAAATTAATGTGATCTATCATAACAACAAGCTAAAGAGGAAAATAATATGAGCATATTAATAGATACAGGAAAACAAATCATCATTCATTGAGGTGAAAACTCTCACCAAATCAGGAAAAGGAAGAACTGGCTCAGCTTGGTGAAGAGCAGCCATTAAAAGCATAAATCTAAAACGTACCTAATGGTGAATGCCCCAATGCTGTTCTTCTCAGACCAGGGACAAGGCTCTAATGAAGCTCACCCCTCTACTCAACATGCAAAGAAAGAATAGCCTCGTCATCACTCAGCCATAACACACGCGCAGAAAATGAACGCAGATGCCAACCTGATACCTTCAAAAACAACAACAAAAGCGAGCTATGAATAGCTGAAGTACAAAATGAAAATAAAATATAAGATAAAATAGAACCTCCTGGAAGATAAGGGAGAAAAGCCAGCTAGCCTTGGCTTGCCTGTGGCTTGTGAGACCCAGAACCGAAAGCATGATCCAGGATCATTGCAATTAGAAATGTCTATGATACAAACAAACCCAGTAGCATCTTTGTATCTGTGGAGGTTCTTTGTCTCCTAATGTTTTTTTTTTCAAACCATACAGATTCTTTGCCTGTTTTCAAGGCATTCCTGGGTGCACAAGCGTGGCTGTCTTTGTGTCTTCATGTACATCTTATACTTTTTCTTTGGTTCTTTCTCTTCTGTTTGTTTTGTCCTATCCTGATTTGTTTTGGTTTTAACTTATTATTATTATTATTCTTTAGATGCCTGTTTGTTTTCCAACAAGCCACAGAAAGGGTGTGGATTCTGACGGAAGGGAAGATGGGGCGAATCTTGGAGGAGCTGGGAAAGGGGAAGCAGTAATGAGAAAATACTGGATGAAAAATATCTATGATAAAAGAAAGAAAAGATGCTTCTGTGATAGACATCGTCATTAGAATAAAACAATGAGCCACAAACATGAGGAAACATCTCCAAAGCACATGATCTGAAAGGCTTGGAAGCTGAAACTATACAAAGAACTTAAAATTCAAAGATAGGAAGGCCGACTCAGTTGACAGAGCGCATCCTTAAAGGTCTGAACTGCAGAAGCAAGGTGAGATGAGGAAGGGGAATCTCAACCAATCCCCTTGTTTGGGGGGGGGTGTTTGCCCCAGGGCCCAAAATAGCTTATAAAACCATCCACTTGTGCTTGTTTGCCCCTTTTGTTTCCTGCTCTTCGCTGGAACCTTGGTTTTGTAAGTTCTCCCCTTATTAAAGCTGAATATATTATATTGAGCTTGCCTGGCTAATTCTGTTTGCTGTTCGTTTACACCATAACAAGATGGTACTCACCAGTAATACCAAGACTTGGGAGATAGAGGCAGGAGGATCAGAAGTTCAAGGTCATTCTGAACTGCACAGTGAGTTTGAGGCCAGCCTGGGCTCCCTGGATTTCTATCTCAAAACAAACAAAGCCAAACTGGCTTAGAAATGAAAAACGGTGACATATGGTGTTAGCATGCCTGTAATTTCAGTCCCAGCAGATAAAGGGGAACTGGGGGGAGAGGGAGGGAGGAAGAGAGAGTCTTCTCGTAGCCTAGGCTAGCGTCAAAACTGTGATCCTCCTGCCTTCAGCCTCTTGAGTGATTCCAGGCATGAGCCACCATGGCCAGCTCCTTCTCTAATATAAGCATATAATGACATAAATTTCCTTTAACCTTGCTTTAGCCAAATCCGACAAACTTTGGCAAGTGTCATTGCAAATTATCTTTAATTGTTCTGATCTGTATTTTTGAGTAGCTAGTAGGTTGCCAAGTATTTCTTAATAGTTAACCATTTTTATATGAGTTTAGATTCTTGCATATTTTCTATTAAATGTTTAGGTTTCCTTTTATGGGCCAGGATATATTCTATTTTGATAAATGTGGTGTTGAATTTTAAGGGTACCTCATCAAGGGGGTCTTTGTTATTGTAAAAAGGGAGCTATCGATTTAAGTAGATTGTTGAATCCAAGAGCTCGAGATCTGGGGTGAATTTACTGATGGAACAGACTTTAGATATATGTAAGAAATGGTGACTCATACCAAGTGAGACTAATGAAATAGCTCGTCAAAAAAATCCCTCATTTGAAATTTACCATTGAAGTTGATCACTTCAAAGGAAAAAAAATGAAAGGAAGGAAGGAAGGAAGGAAGGAAGGAAGGAAGGAAGGAAGGAAGGAAGGAAGGAAGGAGCCTGAGGGACAATAGCTCCAGTGATAAGCAAGTCTTGATGTCTTGTTTCATGTCCATGCTTCCATTTGCAGTGCAGGGACCACTGCCTGGTAAAGAGGCCATGTCGCTGGGGGCAGGCCCTGCGTACGGTTCACGTGTACACGGTAACAGGCACATAGTTGCCTCAACTTCAGTAACCGTGCTCTGGGAAGACAAGAACGTCCAACACTTGTTGGGCATGGTCTGAACAAGCACTGGTCAGTGGTGACTGGCATTCAGTGAGAGCCGCTGAAGAGCAGGTCATATAGGAACGGTTACATATAGTAAGGCTGGCTCACAGTGAGTTGTGTGCTATTTGATCTGTCTGTGAATGTATTACTAGGAGAGAAATACAGCTTCCTACGTTGGAGGAGGAGGAGGCAGTGGTGGAGGAGGAGGAGGCAGTGGTGACAGTGTTGTGCATCTGGACACACAGGAGTGGCCATGTTCATTGTCCTCAGGTGGACCACTGGAAGTGACAGGCGGTCTGGACATGCTGGTGAAGGTCTGAACGGCTTGCCCTATGGGCGGCAGCAGGAGCACGTTACAATTTCCAGGCCGGCCTGGTGTACGTAGCAGGTTTCAGGCCAGTCAGGGCTACACTGAGGCCTTGTCTCAAACACAAGGTAAAACACAATATGCCAACGTAAATTCACTAACTGGTAGGTGGTAGCCTTAATTGCAGTTGTGGTCAGCGTCAGATGTGTGAGATTCCTTTCACAGGGAAATATGACTGTGCACCGTACACAGTCTTAATTTGGGGAAATGCAGACTTTTCATTCCCATCAAAAGAAAAATCAGGAGCGGTTTCCTTCCATTCATGGGGAAAGGATTTGAGCAGAACAACAACAACAACAACAACAATAATAATAATAATTTACCCCCAGTGTTTCTTGCTTTTCTTTACTTCATTATATTTATATTTTGAAAAGCTCTGACCCATCTAGATGTCCTGGAAAATGCTGCATTAATTCATTGCCTTGATTATACCGTCCTTGCTGGACCAAGAATCAGCTTGTACATCCCAAACACTGGTAATAAGCATGTTTCCCGGAGTGTGAGAGGTTCAGGGAACCTACCTTGGTAGGTCAGTATCATTGTAGAGTTTCAGGGGTTAGAGTTGTTCCAGAATGTCCCATTCAAAGTAACAATGTAGTGCACGCAGAACCTACCAAACACGTAAAAGGAAGTATAGTTCCCTGTAACCGACTTTCTTCCGGGCCATGCACCAGCTCCCAGATCATGACGTGATGACTTATTACTAGTTATGAATGCTCGACCTTACCTGAGGCTTGTCCCACTAGCTCCTAGAGTTTAATTTAACCTGTTTTTCTTCATCTACATTTTGCCTCAGGGCTTTTTTCCTTTCCTTCATTCTGTATGTCCCACTTTTCCTGCTTCTTCCGCATCTGGCTGACTGTCGACTGCCTGACTGCCTGGCCTCAGGCATCTTCCTCTCTTTCTCCCTCATTCTTTCTCCTTTCTCAAGCCTAGATTCCTCCACCTACTTATTCTCTCTGCCCACCAGCCCCACCTGTCTCTCTATTGCCTGGCTACTGGCCATTACACGTTTTCAGTTTCCTTAGGCAGGCAAAACAGCACATCTTTACATCATTAAACAAGTGCAGCATAAACAAATGTAACAAATCTTTGCATAGTTAAAGTGATATTCCACAACCGTGCCCCTTACAGTGAATTCCAATTCAATCAGGAACGGTGTGTTGAACCAATAAGAAAGATTGTCATCTGCAAGTGAAACCCTCAAACAGAAAATGCCTTTGCCGTCATACACCAGGTACATTCAAAGGTTGTACATGACCGGTGGTAGAAACAAGAAATTAAGATGTTATGGTAAGAGACTAGAGAGATGACTCAACAGGAAAATCACTGGCTGCTTTTCTAGAAGACCTGGGTTAGATTCCCAACAACATGTGGCAGTTGGGGACTACCTGTAACTCCAGTTCTGAGGGGGTGGAGACTGGTGCCCTCATCTGGCCTTTGTGGGCACCAAACACACACATGGTGGACACAAACATACATGTAAGTGAAACACTCATACACAAAATAAATAGATTTTTAAATGTTTAAAAATAAAAAAGAAGCTATGGCAAGCCCCAAGAAAAAAGTCACAGCCCAGGCCCTGGGCAGTCTAGAATAAGATCAAACTGTTTTCAGGGTAGAGTTATGTATTTTCTGAAAGAGGAAGTCTGTTCTGTGATTGTGTAGAATGTTTGGGATTCCAGTGTAGCCCCAGGCCTTTCTCAAGCTGAGCTTCTAAACACAAAAATCATATCCTGGGTTGACAGGCTTCAGTTAAGAAGAACAGGAACTACAGAAGCCAAACAGCAGGGCTCGTACATTTTAGAGCCATTCCCAGAACCACGGACTGTGATGGATTCGGGCTTCGTTTTCATTTTGACTTATGGTGCTGTCTACATGCTGAGTTTTATAGGCTGAGTGATACTTCCACCACGGAGTCAGTTGTGCTAGGGTCTGGAGATCTATTAAAATCTGGTCTTTGTGAATGAGTCAAATCGTGGATTCATACTGCTCCATAGTTTAAGATGAACGGTCCCTCATTAATAAAATCAGAATGAAAAAGGCCCAGTCTGTGCTGATGACAGAGCAGTTATGCAGGGGGTAGCAAAAGAACAGAGACTGGTACCAAGTATCGGATATATGTCTTTGTTTCTTATTCTTTTTGAGTTTTTCTTTTTCTTTTTTTTAAATATTTATTTATTATGTATACAATATTCTGTCTGTATGCCCGCAGGCCAGAAGAGGGCACCAGACCCCATTACAGATGGTTGTGAGCCACCATGTGGTTGCTGGGAATTGAACTCAGGACCTTTGGAAGAGGAGGCAATGCTCTTAACCTCTGAGCCATCTCTCCAGCCC
>NW_026067916.1:330413-344767 GCF_014885135.2 Alexandromys fortis | reverse complement strand
AAAGCTTCTTCTTCTTCTTCTTCTTCTTCTTCTTCTTCTTCTTCTTCTTCTTCTTCTTCTTCTTCTTCTTCTTCTTCTTCTTTTCTTCTTCTTCGTAATCCAGGATATCCATGTTAAAATTTTTCTCCCTTCTTACCCTTATATAGGTATAGAGGTAGAGCTAGGGCAAAACGTCTTCTCCAAACTCATTAAAATGGACTGCCCAAACTCATCAAAGTTTCATCAGTCCCTGGGCCCTTCCACTCCCTGCCCTCCCACCTACGCCTGAGTCTTCTGTTTGCTGTGAATACAGGATTATGATCCAACCCCCACCACCCTCAACCCTGGACCTAGGAACTAAGAAAGACAGATGCAGAGGAAGTGATATCTAGCGTGACTATAGACCAGCCACCCATATTCATCTTGACCTTTCCTCACTGATGCCCACTTTAAATGTTTGCTTATACTGGGAAAAGGAACATCTTTGGAGTTTATCTTTTGAGATAAAAATAGAGTTTACAACTCTATGCATACACTGTGGCTTGGCCCCCTAGTTGCCAGGAACAAGGGAGTTTCCATTGCAAAAATCGGGGTTGTAAAACAGTGGCTTCCTGAAAACTCACAGATGAATAGAAAGAAAGCCTCCTCCCAGGAAATTCACAATACAAATATGTAATTCAATGACCATAAAATTAAAAAAATCTGGAAATTCTATAAAAAAAGATTCCAGTCTTCGGAAAACAGGGAAAACTTGTAGAATCAGATGGTATGCACAGGAAGGGACCCTGGGGATATAGAATTAAAAATTGGCCAGGATGGCTGGTTTTGCTTAAGCAGCTTGCCTCTGTACTACACAGCATTAGGAACTAACCAGACTGTCAAGCCATTGGCTGACAAAACTCACTGTGACTGGGGGCAGCCCAAATTAACCTTAGAGGACTTACAGGGGACTTAAACTTGTCTAATATCCTTTGGCCTTAACACTTTGACTTATTCTGATGCTTGCCATTCTGCTGATGTGGGAGTGTCATATATCAATCTGTTGATTTCATTGGTTAAGTTATAATAAACCAGCTGCTTGACCTCATGGCTTGGAACATAGATGGGAGGAGAAAACAGAATAGAATTCTGGGCGGAAGAGGAAGTGAGGTCAGACTCTGCTCTGCTCCCGGAGAGACCCGACAGCTCTGCTGGAGCAGAGACACCATGCTCAGCTCTCCCAGGCAGATGCACGCAATGAAGCTCCTCCAATCCCGGATGGATGTAGGCTAGAATCTTCCCGGTAAGCCCACGTTGGGGTACTTACAAACATCATTAGAAATGGGCTAGTCCAGGTGCGAGAATTAGCCTGTAAGGGCTAGGGTTCATGGGCCAAGCAGTTTTTAAATGAATACAGTTTGTGTGTTGTTATTTCGGGCGTGAGCTAGCCAAGCGGCTGGGGTGTTGGGGACGCAGCCCTGCCGCTCCTATTTCAACATTCTGCCTTGCAGATTACTTCATCTGGACATCAGCAAGCTATTCTGCCCTAGATATACCTATATAATGGGGAAGGCAGAAGAAGAAGAAGAAGAAGAAGAAGAAGAAGAAGAAGAAGAAGAGGAGGAGGAGGAGGAGGAGGAGGAGGAGGAGGAGGAGGAGGAGGAGGAGGAGGAGGAGGAGGAGGAAGAGGAAGAAGGGGAAGGAGAAGGAGAGGAAGGAGGAACTGTGTTTATCCTCCTCCTCCTCATCATTCACGACTTCTGACCTGGTTGTGGTAAATCCATGATGTGATGCCACCTACTTTCACAGACAATGAAAAGAATCACTTTTTCCTGACCCCCCAGGCTTTCACTGGAAAGAATCATCTTTCGGGGCCTTCCCAAGCTGATTCCAGTGCCCCATTTGGCTACCCATTTGACCTAGACAGTATCATCAAAATCAAACAAAGGGAAACTGGTACTTAGAAATGGGCTGGGTTTCTCGGATGGTCCAGTGAACAGCCTTTATGGAGGGCTGGAGGGCCTGGAATATCTTTAGAAAATAATGGTTAGAGAGTCTGTCAACTGCTGGTCTCTGAGCCTTGGAAGCAATCAGAGCAGGTCTCACAAACATAATCTCATAGGAGTTGAATTCCTCCTCCCTATATGGGATGCAGAGGGCCTGGAGTAAAGCAAAGGAAGAATCTGCTCTTCACTCGACACTGATGAGAATTTTGTTAGTTTTTCTGTTTGTTTGTTTTGTTTTACCTGCCCATAATTCTGAGATCTATATGCACACTGAAGTTTCCGGTCTATTTCTAAAACTTTCACTACTGAGAGTAATGGCTATGAAAGTGGGGCCATTGTTGGACCCCATTGCTAGCGGGAGGCCAGATCAGGGGACCAGTTCCTGAAGGAGCTTTTAAGATGCCATTTAAGCATTTACAGTCTAGGTGGGGAACATTCAACTTACCCAGAAAAGGGTATCTATAAAACTAAAAGTACTAGTATCCTCCCCTGGCCGGCAGGATCTCAGTGAAGTCAGTTTTCTCAGAGTTTGCCAGAGTGCTGACCTCTCATTTAGACCCATTCCTGGGTAAGGGTTCTCTGTTTTGGATTTACTTGAGCACAAACCTGGCATCTGGCTGAGATATCTTTCACCAGACTGTTCAGGCTAGGTATAATATATCTTGGCCTGAGCAACTCAGAATGTTTTGTGGGCCCCAGTTGAGTATCCTGGTGAAGGTCAGTTACCAGAGTCCATCCAGTTGTCTCTGGAAGAACACTATTTCCCTGTGGGTTTGAGCAGTTTATTTTGTTTAATTTAGTAACTTCTTGGTTGTTCCATGGAGTCTCAGGCATTGACTGGGGGTATGTCAGTGGCATATGTATGTCATTAGACTATCAATAGGCCCCACTGGCATTAGGGCCATTTGTTGGGCATTCAGCTCAGTGTCCCAGTTACCTCTTGCCTCAGAGAAATCATCTTTTTGATGTCCTCAAGTGGAGAAATGGAGAACAGCAATTTAAAGAGGAAGCCAGACAGCCTCTAGGAGGACCAAGATTTTTCTCTTTGTTTTTAATGCTACATCTCCAGTGGCGAGAAGCCCTCTCATTTTATAGGTCACACCATAGGATGTATGGTAGTATAAGCATCGCAACTGTCCATGTATATGTCGGTGGAGTTTTGTTTACCCCATGGAGAGCTGTTGAACCAAAATTATCTCAGGACCTGTACTTCAAGGCCTGTAGAACAGAGAAAAGCCTGGCTCGAGTTTGAGTGAGGATGAGACAGCGAAAACTAGGTAGATGCCCTTCCAGCCAGAGGGAGGGCTTGGTTGTCTCTCATTGGCTGGAGGTACCCCTGCATCACACCATGTCACTTAATGTGACGCTCACTATAATAAACTGAGTTCCTGCTTTGACTTGACTCCCTATCATGTCTGATTGTCCTGTATCATGAAGCTATGGAAGGGCAGATATCACACTCACCTTTCCCTGGGAAATAAGGAGGCTAAGGAAGCCTGGGTTAGATTGGTTGGTTCTGTTGGTTTGGGCTCAAATCATTTCAGTTAAAGTGACTACTGCAACTCCCACAGGCCTGATTTCATCTTTTATCCCATGACAGTCATGGAGGAGCATCTGCAGGTCATCATCAGGCATTGATGGTGGTAGGCTTTTCAAATCGGACTCGAGTGTGGTCCAGGAGTAAGGCCTGGGGCTGGGCCACACAGTCATCAGACAGCCAGCATTCCGGTGTCCCTTAGAAGAGGGCCTCACCAGCATGGGGTGCTATCAGTAGGTCTTGACTGAGAGTTAATTTGTTTGCTTTTTTTTCATTAGACTACCAGTAACTGCCACAGCTCTTATACAAGAAGGCCATCCTGTGACTACATGATCCAGTCCTTTGGACAGGTATGTCACAGGGTGCTTTCATGGCCCCAAAGTTTGGGTTCAAATCCCTTTTGTCATGGACAAACAGACACCCAGAAGTGCTAGGGCTGGAGCAGATGTCAAAGTTGATTTTAAAGCCTCAAATGCCTTTTGTTTAGTTTGATTCCAAATTAGGGGATTCAGTGTCACTCCCTCCCCCAACTCAAACCTCTGCTACTACCACAACCTTGTGTTGGTGTATAGAGGCTTTGGTATGTCCAAAAACTCTGCTATTCAGAGGCAGCAATACCTAGCTAAACCTAGAAACTCTCAAACTTGTCTTAGTCTTTGGAGTTGGAATCTGAAGGAAGGCATTAACCAGACTTACTCCAGAGACCAGGCAACCTTCTAATTTGTTTCCTTTTGGAGGGGCAGTGTCAGAATCCTCTGGAGCATTAGATGGGGATTGGAGTCCTGGGGGCCTAGAATATCTCAGGATGCACAACCCCTAGGAGTCCCTTGACCACCACACTCTTCCTGCACTCTGAGACCCCCAGCATCTCAAGGACTAGTCTCTGGGGATCTCAGTGGGACCTCCAGAAATGTGGAGTATCTGCCATAGAAAGCTGCTCAGATACAATAGAAAGTATTAGCCATGGGCCATGTGGTGATACATAGATTAATAAGAAATGGGTTAACTTAAATGTAAGAGCTAGTTAATAACAAGCCTGAGTTGAAGAAGGATGCTTAAAAGAAATTCCACACTAGCTCAGAATTGAGTATAATAGAGGGTTATTTATTTAGGGGGACTCATAGATCACAATCCTCTGCTCGAATGGAGAACAGCAACTGAATCCCGCAGCTGGAAGAGAAGCCGGATGTGTGCTTTACATTGGCATATATAGTATCAGAGGCCATGCCCAAGTATGTGCGTAACTTAAAGGCTACTGGCTGTAGGAATTCCTATAGCACTGAGTCATTGGACAAGTATTTATAAGTAATATTAAGTCTCTGAATGGTTATTTTAGAAGTGGCTGAGGGACTGGACAGGACAAAAAGCCTCCGTTTATATGAAGTCTCTCTTAGGGTGAGCTTTTAAGCACACAATGATATCTTGAGTTGACACACTTCAGTTGACAAGAACTGTTAGCTAAAAGTAGAACCACAGAAGCAAAAAAGCAAGGTTAGTGCACTTAAAGAATTCCCCAGAACTATGACTTAGATGGATTAGGTCTTTTCAGCTGGTGTAGCTATCGGCATGCTGAGTTTTATAGACTGAATGACACTTCCTCCATGGAGTTAGCTGTGCTAAAGTCTAGGGGCCTGTTACAGTGATACTATCATGTATCTGAAATAAAACATGTGGCTAATGAGACACCCAACATTCATCTAGTCACACTTGCCAGTAACAAGCTGGGGTTTTATAAGATCTCTTAAGTCATAAAACTAGGCAGATAAAGCAATAGCCCACTATAAGCTATCCAGCATTGGGCAAAAATAATATCAGTGGGCCCAATAAGTTACATGAGCAAGTACCTCAGTGTTTTCCATCACCCCTTTCTGTTGTACAGATGTGGTCATATCCACAACCCTAGGGACCATCCCTAAGACCAGCTGACAAGGGAGGAAGCCTAAAACACAGCCCATGGATGGGCTTTGTGGATACAAAAGAAAAATAGAAAAAACTGTCATACAGCTCTATTCAGGAGTTTCATGAAGTCAGCTCTAACAGACAGCCTTCCCAGTGTCCTTGGTCTTCCCTTTGTGTGGAAGGAAAATGAAAAAAGTTTAGAGTTGTTGGCTGTTTTTCAGTTTTAGCTATTTTACTCTTTTGCCTCTCTGTTCTCTGGGAATTGCACAGTCTTATTCTTTCTTATACATACCCGGCCACAGCTTGCCTTGTTTCTTGCCAGCTTTTCTTAATTTAAATTAAGTAACAAGATGTCTACCTTTTGCCTCTGGGTTTTTACTTTTCTCTATTCTGTATATCTTTTCTTTCCTTCTTATTCCTTGTCTGAGTGTGTGACTGTGTGTCTGCCCTCTCTTTTCTTGCTCTTTTATCCTCCTCTCCCAGATTTCTTTTCCAATTTATCCTCTCTGCCTGCCAGCCCTGCCTATCCTTTCTCCTGCCTTGCTATTGGTTGTTCAGCTCCTTATTAAACCAATCAGGTATTTTTCACAAGCAAAGTAACACAACTTCACAGAGTTAAATGCAATATAAAAGAATGCAACACATCTTTGTATCATTAAACAAATGTTCCACAGCATAAACAAATGTAACATAGCTTAAAATAATGTTCTACAACAGTTTAGAGTATATTTGAACTTAGGGGGAAATAAGAACTTATATTATAGGCTTTCTACCCCTTAACTTTCTTGGGGGTGGGTTGTTTGTTTGTTTTAACATAATTTCTATATTGATTCTTGGGAACTTCACATCATGCCCCCCAATTTCACTCACCTCAAACTCCCCCGAAAAGAAAAACTTAAAAAATTGAAACCAAACCAAACAAAAACCTCTTCACTCCAACACCTCTTCTCATCCCAGTGGCATTGGGAGCATCGGTATGGCCGCATTGCCCTTGGACACCAGCATGGTCTCAGGTATGTAAGAATCACAGCTCAGATGGAAAGGGATCCTGGCAGTCAGGAGCCAGGGAATAGCACAGACCACATTAAGGTAGCAGCTTACAGCCCTGGCTCTAGGGAAAGCTTCCCCAAGCAACACCTCTGCTCTGGCAGGAGAGGCAACTGGGATTGGTATGTAATTTTTTTTTTTTTTAACAAAAAGGTTGTTTTTTTTAAAAAAAATAGAAAAATTTGTGTCACAACTTAGCAAACAGAACCACCAATGTAATTCTTCTGTTTTAGATCAAGGTATACACACACACACACACTTGCTTGAACTGACAACCATAAAAAAAAAGACTTGAAATAAACTAATTCCTTAAACAATACTAAATAAGATTGTTTTTAAATGCAAGCATGGAGATTTCCTCCGTGGACACTATCTGGTAAAGCATGCTACTTTTGGCCAAGCAAATTGACTTACATGTCTATCCTGCTTAACTATATTTGAAGATGCTCCTTTAATGGTCATAATTTCAGAGGTAAAGATGAAAACCTAGAACCAAACAAGAAATTCCAAGGGGGGGAGGAAGACTTGACTAAGTCTTACTTGAGTATTTTTCTCCGTGTGATGTACCACCATGGCCTAAGCACACTGCAGACTACAATTCTACTTGTTTTACTATCTTGGTCAAGTGCCTTCTGCATAGCCCAACCCATACAACCCATGTAGCTCCAGTTGTTCCACCATTTTTATACCCTTGTTTTTACCAAACTTTTAAACGTTTTAAAGACCTGTACTCATTAGGAAATTCTTGGGGATGTTCTGCCAGATATTCTAGGCCTGTAGGTTGCTGAAGATGGATGCTCCAATATTACAGAGGGGCCTTGAGTGACTGCTCAGGGAGCCAGATGGATCTGTCATTTCTGAGTTTTAGAAGCTGCTTGCTCCACACTTCCTGTTTACTCAGGTAATTTATCCTTCTCAGGTCTCTGATGGAGTTGATATAGTTAATAGTTTTCCTTGTTACCAAATTTAGAAAAGAAACTCACGAAAGTGGTGTAAAGTGTTTACGTTTGAGAGACCTAAGAAAATAGTTTTGGATTGGTAATACAAGTTAGAATAGAAAGTAAATTAGGAACAGAATTTGGACTAACCAGTATAGGATAGATAATAAAGTATTTTTCTCTGAATTTGCTAAGTCCAAATGGACTGGACATTGTTAATGTAATTCTTATCTGAATATATTTGCATATAGTTATTGTACTTATTGTATATAGTTTTTACTATGTTAGTTAAAAACCTTCCTTTTTTATTTAGACCAAAGGGAGAAATGTATATTTTGATCACATTCTTATAACAAAGTTGGCTTTGAGTCAGAGGGCAAAGTTAGTCACAAGCTGAACAAAATTAATCATAGACTTTTTGGAGGACAGGACAGATAGAAAGTAGTAAGACGGGCAGAGAGAGGATCTCAGCCATTTTGGATTGCTGAATTCTGATTTATTTTATTGACAAAAGAGTAATTAGATAAACACCTCACCATAGGTGACTCTAGTCAGGACTTCAGATAAGCCCTTCACTTTCCCATTACAGAGTGGACAATGGTACAGTTAGTATCCCCAGGATTTAATCATTATCTCAATTTTCTCAGGGGTTCCTAAAGATGCTATTGCCCCCTGATATCATAATGTAATTTTAGGAATACAATGCCTACATTACAAGAGGTGGAGTGAGTGGTTTTGGTTGTTTGGTGGGTTATGAATGTTTGTCTTCATTTAGGGGGGATTGGTTGAAAACTAAGAAAGGTTAGATTTAAGGATCCCTTTCTGAAAAAAGGGGGTATATGGAAAGGTTAGAATAAAAGTGTAGATCATTAAATCTACTTTAAAATAAAAAGCCACTATCAATCCCAAATATTTTACATTTTTAAAAAACATACTTTATATGTTCCTACTCTTTTAAGGTAGTTTTGTATATTGATACAAATTTAAGTATTACCTACAGTTTGGAAGGGAAAGGTACTCTTGCATTTGGAAGCCAAGGGTTACCTACATCTCAGAAGGTATCCTGGCACTCACACCCCAAGGATTAGCTAAAGCTCAGAAGGGACTGGTATCCTGGCAGCAGGAAGCCAAGGGTATTCTAACAGAAGTGTTACAGCTTTTGTCTGGTGGGGACAGTTTTCCCAGCGGTGTTAGAGCCGTGCTCCAGGAAAGGTTTCTCTAATGCAAGTGTCACAACTCTGATTCAGCAGAAGAGGGTTGTCACAGCTCTGCTCTGCTTCCCCAGAGTCGAACAATTCTGTGCCAGCAAGGGAAAGTCTCCCCAGCCAGTGCTATGGCTCTGCTCTGGCAGAACATCCCCAAGTATTTCCTAATGAGTACAGGTCTTTAAAACGTTTAAAAGTTTGGTAAAAACAAGGGTATAAAAATGGTGGAACAACTGGAGCTACATGGGTTGTATGGGTTGGGCTATGCAGAAGGCACTTGACCAAGATAGTAAAACAAGTAGAATTGTAGTCTGCAGTGTGCTTAGGAAAGTCAAGTACCAGATCAAGTTAGTCCTCCCAGGCATTTCAAAACAATCCCAACAATTCACTATATCATTAATCATCGAATAGTAAACAAATTATTTTTAACTTACAACTTCCACAAAGGTCAGTGGTTTAAGCTCTCCTTTATGATTTTTTGGAATTGTTCTGATCCCTTCAATAACCTCAGTTTGCAGTATAAGGATCCTGGCAGAATCTAGCTTGGTCAGTGTTTATAGTCAATATTTTGAGTAACTTCAAGAATCCAAATATACCAATTAATATTTTTTCCCTCTCTTTCTGAAATTTTACTTTAGGTACTAACATGTTAATGACGAAAATCTATGCTAATGGGCAATGGTTAATAGCATACAATGTGTAGTGCTCAATTTTTGATCTGTTTGAAATCTCACTTGAAATTACTGTCAGTGATAGAGCAAATGATATTCATTACAACTCTCAGAAAACAATTATGACCATAGTTATATAAAATAAATCACAAGATTTATTGTATAATTTGCAACAGCTACTCAATTCTGTAAAAAATTATAATCTTAATTAATATTTACATATGATTTCATACAAAGCTGGCCAAAAACCCAAAACAACTCCTAAGAATTATATATGTATCTATAAAAATTTCAAGAATATAGCTTTGACTTCTGAAAAACACATTAAATACTAAAATCCAACGAATGTAGAAGCTGAAGGGGAAGAGAAAAATGACAGAAGACTACTTGAATTTTCTTCCTCCCAAATATCTAAAACATCACATAGTCCACTGTTTTCAGTGTAGCTTGTAAAACCCAAAAATTCTGATTTCTCCCCACTTGTTTGAAAGAGGTCCAGTAGAGACTGTATGGATGACCCACAAGTTCTGTCTTCACATGCAGGATACTCAGTTCTTTTTGTATCCAATTCAGCACTTGGGTACACAGTTTTTTTCTTTTGCCCTAATAACATTTTCACTTTCCGCTGGATCTTACCACAAGGCAAATTATCCGTGTTCTCAGTGCCACACTCATCAGGGCCCTGAGGACTACAGGGTGGAGTTCTGGCCCCCACTGGTAGGTGTTCCTTTGGTGGATTTAAAGTCACCAGGTCAGAATCCTGACCAAACACAAAATGAATTTCCTTATCCTGTAGATCTTTTGCTGAAAAATGTGTATTATCTGCTGCTAATTTTGGTTGGGGTAGACTATTTTCTGTACTTAGATAAGAAACTTCTACACATGACCGTGGCACACCTGGAGAGTCACCTACCCTCTGTTCTAAATCGCTTCTATTAATAATTAATTTATATCCAGAAACATCAAGAATTCCTTCCTGCTCATTTTTACATGGAGGTAGCGGTGTAAAGTCCTGTCTTAGGTCAGGGTCACTTGCATGTAGCATGCTCACTCTTTTCCCATCACACCCTTCCACTCCAGCTGAAGAGCAGGACACAGGTTCTGAAGCAGACACCAGCTTTTGTTCAGGCTTCTGAGTTTTTTCACACTGAAAATCCTGCTTGAGCAGTTGCCCACTGCTTTCTCCCATGTCTTTCTGAAAAATGGGCTCCAACTGTAGCGTCTCCTTTGGTTCAGTGTTTTTCAGGACATTTTGAGAAACAGAAGAAAGGGATCCGGTGCTGTATTTTATTCTTTATAAAGAAAAAAAGGAAACCAAAAGTTGGAAATTAGTAAAACTGTCTATAACTTATTTTAAAAACCCATTTAAGACATCTCAACACAGAAATCTTAACATTTACTTCAGATGTTTTAAAATGTGAAAAACTCTAGTGTACCCATTTCTCATCCACATTCTTTTCTTTCCCCAAGAGAACCAACATCCTGAATCATCAGAGGCTTAAACAGCAGGAATCAGGTGCCAGGCTCTCTATCTGCCCAACTCTATTGTTACCTTGAGAAAACGTAAACACTTTAGCACTTTGCTTCATGTTTTAATGTACAATTTCTAGTTTTTAAGCAGAAAGTATTTACTGAAAGCAGAATCATATGATTTTCATTTATATTTAAAACATTTCATATCAAAGTGAACTAGATATTTGTATTTCTAAAGGTGACAAAGTAGTCCTTCAATTTCACACAAATATTTGAGCCAAAGCTCTTCTTCATGTAGAATCTAGAATAATTGGGATACTACTCTCTTGAACAATCCCAAATTATGCACAAATGAATGACAAGTTATCTGGTCAGCAGTTAAACTTTGCCTTATCTATCACAGGAAACCACGAGCAATATACAATTCACTGTCTCTACCACCAGATTGGTTTCCTTTACTTATAAATGGGGTTTACTCTTTAAGATTCCTTTTGTGCCTCATCTGTGAGGCCTTAGGTTTGATCCCTAAAGAGCAAAGCAAAACCAAACTGGGGTCCAGAGTTCCTCTCAACAAATGAGCGATGACACTGCTCCACCTGTAACTTCAGTGTGGATACGGACTGGCAACAAGTAAAAATGATTAGGGAATGACCAGTTTAAAAGCTGAGCTCATGTCTTTCCTGAAACTTTCAAAAAATGTAAGTTTTCAGTTGGTTCCACATGGACACATTAGTAAGTAAAGTACTGCCCATATCCAGACCTAAGGATGGAGCACTTCCTGCTCACCTTTCAGAAGCTCTACTTTAGTATCTCATCTCTAATCTTACTGCTTAAGATTAGCATAAAATTAGATAACTGTACATGCATAGAAAAGCATTTCTAAAATTTTAGAATTATGAGAGTAATCTAATTAGGACTCAAACTGTCAGTGTGCAGTTACTGGAAACTAAACACATTTGAAATGTATTCACATTTCAAAGTCTGACAATGTCTTTGTTAGGAATCAACATTTTTCATCTGAGTACACTGAGTTCCATAGTTCAATATCAGAGGTTGGCAACATTCCCTACTGGTAATATCTGGTCTTCACTTTCTTTATTAACTAATGTTTTGCTGCAACACAGCCATATTCTGTAACAAAGCTGAGCAGTGAACTGACTCTTTCAGTTCACCAAACCTAAAATATCAACTCTAGACTGACCTTAATAGAAAAAATTGTGAACTCCCTTTCAAAACCATGTTAGAGGGAGACTAAATACCTTTGGTGGTAGGGGAAAAAGAAGGGAAGAAGGCGTTAGTTCTAAACCATTATTTATGTCATGTAAAAAAACCTATATCCCTTCTAAGAGCAGATAAACAAGATTAACTTTTAGTTAAAATAGCTTAACAACATAAGTAGAACTTTGGCAAATTAATTACCTTTTCTTTTTAGGTGTGTCTCTTTCATAGTCCACAAATTCAAAAACTAACTTAGATACAATATCATCAACAACTTGATACTGGTTACTCTGTGCAAAGTTTCTGTGTTTCTCACTCAGAAGATGCTAAAACAAAACAAAAACATCATTAAACTGTATTCAATAATTGTATCAATTAAATAAAAAAATAATTCCAAATCAAATAAGGAATCCCTGTCATATAAATGTCTCTATCAGTTTTATATGTATCTACTCTGACAACAAACACAGAAGAACTGCGGTGGCAGGCACTGTTCCTCAGTCTGTAATCACTGCACTTGGGAGGCAAAGGTGGGACGACAGCTGTGTGTCAGTTAACAGACAGCTACTACCTCCCCTTTAATAAACCAGCATAATTATTGACTCTATTCTAAATATCTTTATAACCACAGATTAAGTGTAGTTCTTACCCCCCATCAAAAAATCTGTCTCTGCAATGGATGGAGATCACAGAAAACTACAACTGCAAATGTAGAGACTAAGGGATTGTGTGGTGTCCAGTGAACATCACAGAAGAGGTCAAACGGTTGTAGAAGGCAGAGAACAGAAAGTCTGCTGTAAGATGGCATCCCTAGATGTGACAGCGAAAACACACTTACAAAGTCTCAAAGATAGTTGTCCAATCATGAGTGGGGCAAGGACAACATCAATATGCATGCTAAGATGGAAGGTAGCAATCCCAGGAGGCTCCAACCCTAGACAAAGAACTACAGACAACTAAGGACTGCTGAGGGTAGTCTTCCCCAGAGAAGAGAACGCTAATTATCTTACACAAAGTGGTCTGCCTGATATCGTATACACACAAGTAACGTTTGCTGGACTGAATAGAATATATAAATAAACCAACAATTTTTTTAAAAGAGAGCCCATGAATTTTTGAGAGACAGCAAGTGGCAGTAGTTGGAATGGGTGGGAAATGGGAAGGAGGAAATTATGTATTTATATTTTAATTTAAATATTTTCAATGAGACCTTTTCTCAGCTGGGTGTGGGTGAGCACACCTTTAATCGCAGGAGGATCTTTGTGAGCCTGAGGTCTATAAAGTGAGTTCTAGAACAGTCAGGGCTGTCACACAAGAAACTCTGGCTCAAAATTAACCAAAAATAGAAAAAAGGAAAGACCCTTTTCTCAAGATAAAAAGTTAAGAACTACCTTTAGCAACCAGTAACATACTAATATTTTATAAAACATCTTTTCACCCACTGCTGCATATAATTACCAAGGCAGGACTTACAGAATTAAATGAAGTCTTTTAACTTAATACACAAGATCTAAGATCTATGAGTCTAGACAATAAGAGTTTAAAAAACAATCTACAGGGCTGGAGAGCTGGATCAGCAGTTACAAGTGCTCACTGCTCTACACGTGTCATATGTTCGCATATGTACTTATGTAGAAGTAAACCTTAAAAACCCAAAATCTATGATAAATGCTACAAAATATACACATTACAATTAGACTCACTGTTGAAGAATCATCCAAGTATGAGCAAGCAAATTATCTCATTACCTACTGATCCTAACAGAGGAATTTTTTAGTCTTAAGAGTGGTTAGAAGGAAAAACAAGCTCGGCATGTAGCACACATCTTTAACCCTAGCATTTAGGGACCAGAGGCAGAGAGGTGTCTGTGAACTGGAGGCCTTCCTGTCAACATAATCAGTTCCAGTCCAGCCAAGGCTACACAGCGAGACCCTGTCAAACAAAATACAAATGTATAGTATAAAACTCACAGGAAACAAAGTTCCTTGCGAATGAGTGAGATCTCCAGGCTAATTCTACCTGTCTGTCAGCTGATCTAAAGCCTAGATCCGGGAGTGGTGACGTATGTCTAAAAATCCCAGCATCTGGGAGACAGAGGCAGGAAAATCTCTGAGTTTGAGGCGAGCCTGGTCTACAGAGCTAATTTCCAGGACAGTCACAGAGAAACCTTCTTGGGGGAAAAAAAAAAATCTAAAACTCACACCTTAAAGTTCATTTAAACTCTGTAAAAGAAAAAGAACCGCCGGGCAGTGGTGGCTCACGCCTTTAATCCCAGCACTTGGGAGGCAGAGGCAGGCGGATCTCTGGGAGTTCGAGGCCAGCCTGGTCTATAAGAGCTAGTTCCAGGACAGGCACCAAAGCTACAGAGAAACCCTGTCTCGAAAAACCAAAAACCAAAAAAA
>NW_026067916.1:315819-330399 GCF_014885135.2 Alexandromys fortis | reverse complement strand
AAAAAAAAAAAAAAAAAAAAAAAAAAAGAAAAAGAACCATTTATTAATTTCTACATAGTTCCTCTCTATATCTACTTAAGATTTTTTTTTCATTACTTGGGTATTGATTTAAATGCCTCAGCTGTCTGTCCCTTCTCTAACACTGTAAGTCAAGCAATCTTATTTATTATTTACTTCTATTTTTGTGTCTGGGAACTGAACCTGCAGTCTCACATATACTAAGTCTATGTTCTACTACTGAACTACACAGTCTAATACCTTTCTCCTCGTTTACTACCATTCTATGTTCTAGTCCACACAACTTGAACATTCTAAGCTAGAATTAGAACTAGGAAAACAGTTAGCTTTACATCATCTTTCACAGTTCGTGTCCATTACAGTCTGGATGACTGTCCCTACCCCATGTACTCCCTTCCTGCTGTCTCTACATGCCATGCTGTACTCACATTTGTTTATACGAGTAGTTACACTAATGGCTAAATTCTACATATGGGAAGAACATGGAGGCTTCTATTTCTGAGACTGTGTGATCTTGCTTAAAATTATACATTCTAAGTCCACCCATTTGGTGGATAAATGCCTAAAATATATTTGGTATTGAAAGTGTAAGATTTAGTATGAAGCTCCACAATTTCCAATCCACATGCCTAATATTAACTGTATAGAATTTCACTAAGTACAGACATTGAGTCCAGTTAATTTTAGTGTATGTTGTTTATATTTATTTACATGTTTTAAAAAAATTAAAATTTATTTTAAGTAAAAAACATAAAGTGGTGGCGCACTCCTTTTATCCCAGCATTGGGAATGGAGAGGAAGGTGGATCTCTGAGCTCAACGCCAGCCTGCTTTACAAAGCAAGTTCTAGGACAGCCAGGGCTGTTACACAGAAAAACCTTGTTTGGTGGGACAGGGGAGAAGAAAAAAAACACTTCACCATACTTGTAAATGTATATAAAACTATTTTCTATGCCAGCTACACAAGTTAGAAAAGCTAGGGAATGTTTGGTTTACCTCCAGCACACAAAACTGTTTATATGTATTTGTGTACACATCAGAGGATAACCTTGTCTATTGTGTTTTCCTTAGGGGCTGTCCACCAACAAAAATAGTAGGCTGGTAGACCAGCAAGCCCCAGCCACCAACCTGTCCGTGCCCCCAGCACTGGAACTAAACATGTACACCATCATATATAGTGGTATATTATTTGTGTTGTAATAAATAAAGCTTGCATAAAGATTAGAGGACAAAACAGCCATACTAGTCAGCCATACAGGCCAGGAAGTGGTGGCACACACCTTTAATCCCAGGAGACAGGCAGCGGATCTCTGTGAGCTCAAGGCCACCCTGGGCTAAACAAGATTGAATCTGTCTACGAGAAACGGAGCTCACACAAAAGTGATGCCAACACTTGGGATCATACATCTTTAATCTCAGTAACAGGTGTAGATAGGAGCGATATGGCTAGGAAGAAAGAGGAATATAAAGGGGAAGAGATGTGGAGTCTGAGGATTTCTGGAGACAGGATCTTGCCCTTTCAGTCTGAAGATACAGTAGAGGTAAAAAGGTCTCTCTAGTGGTTGGCTGCTTTGCTTTTCAGATCTTCAGGTTGAACCTTGATATCTGTCTCTCAATCTTTATTATTTCTGCTATAATCATGTCTAGGGTTTGTATGTGGGTTTTGGGGATCAATCTTAGTTCCTTTATATGCATATCACTGACAGCCATCTCCTAAGTCCTCAAATATATTTGCTTACTCAGTCTCTTGGCATGTGTAGAATCTCTGTGAAATTCAAGGTTCAAAAACAATGTACTTTTTCTTTCCAAAGATCATACTATGTAGTCCAAACTGGTCTCAAACCCAAGACCCTTCCTTTAGCCATGTCTCCAAAGTGCTGTGATTACAAGAGTGACCTACCCAACTCAGCTTCTTTAGTTTAAATTAAAAAACAAACAACAACAAAAAAAACCCCAAAAAACCCTTAAAGTCATGATTTTCAATTTTATTCTCAAATATACTTTCTTTGTGGCAACCAGTGAACAACTTTCCTGCTATTCTTATACTTTCTGAATATCACATTAGAACCTCAAAATTCTAGATTATTCTGTTCTCACAATGCCAACTAATTTCAGAAAGAAAAAAAAAATCAATGACCGTAGTTACAAAACAATTAGAAGGAAGAAGGAAAAATTTTAAGAAACTATCTTCTGAGTCAATGCAATTTTAAACCAACTGTATTTTCTCCTTTATTATGTAAGTAAAACAAAACAAAGTTAAACCCCTGGTAAGTATTAATATATTTTGGGTTAGAAAACAAACTCTAATTCATCTAAGATGAAGTCAGATGCTTTATGAATCAGTATTTTCAGGCTTAATACTCTAAATTTCCAACTATTCTCTCTCTCTCTCTCTCTCTCTCTCTCTCTCTCTCTCTCTCTCTCTCTCTCTCTCTTTCTCTCTCTCTCTCTATCTTTATTTGAGTACGGGTCTTGTCATATTGTTCATGTCGTATAGATTATGCACTCAAATATTCACACTGCCTCAGCTTCCTGAGTATTTGAAACTAGAGAGGTGTATGTTGTACACCAGTATGTCTATCTACTCCTTTAAAAGTTAAGAATTCAAATAATAACTGCGATGATTAATAAGCACTTGCTATCCACTAAACTCTGCGGCCACATAGACAGATTGTCAGTGATTCCAAAGCTCTTATTTTTTAATCAGCCTACAAACTCTAATTGTCCTCATTCTGAAAAACTACCATCATCTAACATGTTCTTACAAGTCTTTTGTAATTGCTCAGACCAAAATACACTAACTTTTCACTTATCTGCCACCTCTCAATCCAGGATCATATAAACCCTCTCAGTCTCATCCCTGAAGTGCTTCAACAGCCTGGACTGTACCTCAAGAACCCCACCACGGCTTGGTACAGACCATCATCTTGTACTCTGACTCTCTCAGCCAGCTCTGGGCGCTCCCTTGGCTGATTTCCGTTAGTATTGAGAAATTTGGTTACCTAACTTCTCAGTAGTTCTACTTAGACGTTACTTAGGTATTTCTTTGCCAAGCCTAAATAAAAAGCAACATCTCACTCCTGCTGTTTCTACTTGCACTGACCTAATGCCGTTACATAGATTTTGTTATTTTTATCATGTAGTTATATACTAAGTATTCAATGGACAGCAACAGAATGAATAAAAAGTATTCTTTTCAATGTTGATTTCCCTCCTTGGGTTCTTAAAACTTCAACTGCTTCAGGCTAAACTTCAGTGCTGATGCAGGTGCCCATAATGTGTAAAGCTCTGAGTTCCATCCCTATGATAATCATTAAGCAAGAGCTAGGTTTCTACCAAAGCATATCTTTCCATCATGCTCCAAAGTACAATCAGAACAGTAAGGCAAGATTTAAACATAAAAATGTTTTTACGCTTTTAGAAATACCAATCCCAAGTGTAAAATGACATTTACAGTTTCGAGATCTTCATATTTTTGTAAGCAGCATTCACAATATCCTTTTTTTCTCTTTTCCTTCAACTGGAGTTGAACTGGGGTTCCACCACATTTATCGCCATCTGTATTAATTCTAGTAATGGAAATATATGGTAACAAAATTACTGCTAAACTCAATGAATAACTTAAAAATTTATTTTCTTAAAAAACTATCATATGCAGAATCTGCCATAATCAGAGACTTGTAAAAGCAAATACCTTTAAGGACATTTCAAGAAATATAAAAACAAAAGTAATGGCTGCTCTAAAGAACAATTCAAATGGTCAAGAGAAATAGGTTTCATATTTGAGCCCATTTCTTATCTAATATTTTCTAAATAATGCAATTAGATTTAAACTAAATGTAGCAAAGAGGCATTACAAATATTCACTGAAAAAACAAGCACACATAACACTACCAACGTACAAAATATGATACCCCGAATGATTATGAAGTAAAAAAAAAAAAAGCAATAATTGAGAATCTAAATAGCTTAAATAGCATTTCTTCAAAAAATAAAGTTTCAAGCCAACCTGGGTTTAGGCTGAGCTTGCTTCTGGATGCTGGATGGCTTGTCTATGTCAAATGGGCTGCAAGGCTTCTGAGTAGAGCAGTTTATGGAAGGCATATTGGTCAGCTGAAGGTAGAACGGTCTGTAAGACCTAAAGGAATAAAGACAAATATATGAGTTTCTCTAGAATGAAAGAAAGGTTTTAAAGTCTTGTATTTCGAAAGCATGTAATTCACCTCAGTCTAAAATAAACAATCGAGGCTTGCTAGGGGTCATCTTCCTTTCAAAGAATCAATTTGTAGGCCTGTTCTTTTCTTCTCTTTTTTGGGGTGTGTGTGTGTGTGTGTGTGTGTGTGTGTGCGTGCGTGCGTGCAGGGATTCAAGACAGGTTTTCTCTGTGTAGCCCTGTCTATCCTGGAATTCAACCAGGCTGGCCTTGAACTCAGAGATCTACCTGTTTCTGCCTCCCCAGTGCTGCCACCGCCACCTGGGTTGTAGGCCTGTTCCGTTACATTTAAAAACTTTTTAAAACATTTAAAAAACTTTTTAAAATTGAAAATAACTTCTTCATACAATATTCTGATCAGTTTTTCCTCCCTCATAGCCTCCCAGATCCTCCCACTGAAAAAAACATCATTTAAAACATACCAAAACACCTATCACCTTAACTTTTGAAACTGTACCGTTTAGCCACATTAAGCATTAACTTGTGGAATCAACTACTCCACCCTCTACATCAGTGACCTTGCTAGTGATGCAGCCCTTTTATGTTTTAGTGACCCCAGCCACAGAATTATTTCTGTTGTTGCTTCATAACTGTAATTTTGCTATTGTTATTAATTTTAATGTAAATACTCATGTTTGCCAATGGTTTAGATGACCCCAGTGAAAAGGGTCAAGGGTTGCTGTGACCCACAGGTTGAGAACCACTGCTCTAGATAGATACTATCTGAAACTGTATGGTTTAGTCATATTAAGCATGAGGTTGTGAAATCACTCGAGTGCTTACCTTGCAAAATCGAAAACCCTACTCACTGAACAATAATTGTTTCCCTCAAGGCCTCTGCTGACTCAGTGACTGAAATCTGAGTATTCTGAATGCTTTATTAGATACATGGACTAATGCAACTTCTTAGGATGATGTCCGGAAGGCTAATCCATGTTGTGGCATGCTGGAATTTCATTCTTTAAAACATTTTATCGTCAGAACACACACAGATCTGTATCTTGCACACCTCACATATCCACACATTTGCTGATGGACTGGGGTTGCTTATACCTTTTGGCTATTTCTATGTTTCTGAGATACATATGGAACCACCCTAAGTCTCACTCTGATTTGGATATGCATTTCTCTAGTATATTTTATTTTTCTTTTGGCTGTAGGGATTATTTTTGTATTCTGGATACTAACTCCATACTATCTATATGACTTGCCTTCTTCCATTTATTGGGTAAATCTTTATATTACTGTCTTAGGGTTTCTATTGCTATGATAAAACATTATGACCAAGAGCAACTTGAAGAGGAAAGGGTTTATTTTTCGCTTACATGTTCTAATCACAGGCCATCATGAAGAGAAGGCAGAGCTGAAGCTCAAGGCAGGAATCTGGTGGCAAAAACTGAAGTAGAAGCCATTAAGGAACACTGCCTATTGGCTCGCTGCCTGTGGCTTGATCAGCCTGCTTTTAAAAAATCATTATTTATTTTTAGAGATAGGGTCTCACTGTATTGCTCTGACTGTCCTGGAACTAGCTCTGTAGATCAGACTGACCTCAAACCCAAAGATACAAGTGTCTCTGCCTCCCAAGTGCTGGGATCAAAGGTGTGTGGCACTACTGCCTGGCTTCTTTATCATTCTTTTTAATCTATTTAATTTTTATGTGTATAGGTGTTTGCCTGAATGTACATCTCTGCATCATATACATGTAGTGTCCATGTAGGCCAACAAAATGCATCACATCTCCTGGGACTGGAATTGCAGACAGTTGTTAGCTGCCCTGTGTGTGCTGGGAATTGAACCCTGGTCCTCTGGAATAGCAGCCAGTGCTCTTAACCACTGAGTCATCTCTCCAGACCCAAGCCTGTTTTATAAAATCCAGGACCACATGCTAAGGTAGAGTTATCCACACTATTAAATCTTCTAGTACAGCTTATGATTATAGGATATCTGACCCATTACTTAATTTTGTGGCAGGATCTTGCTATGCTGATCAGAATGGACTAGAATGAGATCCTCCCGAGGCATGTTAGGTTACCATCAAACCTAGAAGAAAAATTGTACTTTTTCTTCACAATAACACATTTACAATTTTATGTATCGTAAAGATTTTATTATTTACTTGTGTATGCATGTATGTGGGTGTCAAGAACACTAGAACAGGGCATCAGATCCCTCAGCACGGGAGCTACAGGTGATTATGAACCATTCAACAAGCATGCCAGGAATTAAACTCACATTACCTGAAAGAACTGCCACCATTCTTAACCACTGAACCATCTCTCCAGCCCCATAACACAGTTTTAAAAAGAAGCTTCCAACCGTTTAGTCACCTCAGTGAATTACACCAAGAGTCACCCAAGAGAATTACAAAAAGGTAATTGAGCAAAAATTACTTGGCCAAAAAGGTAAGAGAGCAAAGAGAAAGTAATCTAACTTAGCTCTGTTTGTTGATTTCATTAAGACCATCTCAGAAACTTTAAGAGTTTGGGAAGCTATTACTGTAGACATCATATTTAGGTTTTATGTTTCCAAGCAGTATTAATAATCCCCCCACAATTATAGAGGAAATTTTTAATGATTGTCCAAATTAATGATACTGAATTTAGCCAGAGAGATTATCTAAAATAATAAAAGAGATGGTTTTATGATTAGTCTAGAGCAGACACTCTGAATCTACATAGGATGAAACTAAATTCAGTTGAACACAAGTGAATTAATGCTCTAGGTACACATCATCATCATATAAGGGAAGTAAACATATTAATAGAAGTAAGTCTAATGAGATTTTCTCTGTAATACCAACTCTCCTTCCCCACACTGGGCTTTGACACTTACCGGTTCACATCTTCAACCTTTAAAAACGGCTTTCTGAGTCTCCCTGCTTAAGAAGAGAAAACCATTAGACACTTGCAAACTCTATCTATAGAGTAGAAAGGTGTGGCCCTAAGGCAATAATATTTTCCAGTACCACCACCCCATATACCAGATCTATCATATTCTGAGAATTTGTCTGGGTCTGTAAGACAGACTGTCTCCACTCTAGCCCAGGCTGGGCAGGAACTGCTCATACTGCAGCCCTGGTCTGCAGTGTTAGAGTAAACAGGTGCCACACAAGATTCTTAAACTGAATGGTGTTGACAATCTCAAAGCATTGTCTTATAGTTATCACAGTAAATGGGTTTGAATAATTGTTTCTCCTGGAACCCTAATGAGTTTTAAAAAAATGTTCTTGAAAATATTAATTTGGGGGTTGGAGAGAGAGTTCAGCAGTGAAGATCACATAACGGTCTCATAGAGGACCAGAGGAGTCCAGTTTCCTGCATCTATGCCAGGTGAGACTCATCTCTGCCTGTAACTCCAGCTCCAAGGGACCCAACAACCTCGTCTGGCTTCTTTGGGTACTTGTACTAATGTACTCATAACCCCTTCCCACACACATCATAAAACAAGTATCTTAAAATACAAAAGCAAAACCCAAAATAACCACTAACACAGAGTAGGGTAGTGGTGTCAGGCTGTCATAGAATTCGTGTCCTAAAAATTACTAAGAAATCCTCAGATAAATCATTTAAAAAACTATTGACTATCTTAGAAAATCTTTGCAAGTATGTATATTTGGATATACTGGAAATTGACTCCAGGGCTTCATGTATCTGGGATAAGGGCCCTACTACAGAATTAAGTATCCCAAGCTTCAATCTTCATATATTTTTTTTTTCTGCTCTCTAAAAGAAAATTAAACATTGTTACCAGAATACTTACTTCTTGCCTTTTGTATTCCAGTACCAGCTTTTTTTCCCTTCAAAAAAAGAGAAAAAAATGCAGTGAAAATACTGGGTTTAAAAACAGCAAAAACTACAAAGACAATGGTTCAGTACTGTCAAGAGAAAAAAATCCATAGGAAAAATACTATATCAAAGTGGGTGGTTATTTTTCAAAAACCTTGCTTCTTAAAATCAGTTGAGTCAAATACACTGAACACTATTCAAGAACTAAAGATCTTGATCAATATACAGAACTCAGTCCTACTTGACATTCTTTACTGAGGTGCTTGTATTGAAGACAGGGCCTCGCAGTCCTAACTCTATTTTCAGCCCTTGCATTCTAGGTTAAGTCTTAGCCTTCAACATATGAAGAAACGGGTACAGTTTGGAGCTATGAGAAACAAATAATTATAATCTGCTGACTACAACAAAACTCTGGACACCATTCAATAAGCAACTAGGTAGGCATATAAACTTTTTAAGCAGGAAGCAGACTGTGAAGATTGTGTCAAATGTGGACCTCCAGTCATAAAAGTGTCTGAGTGAATGACTCAAAAATTAAACTAACTCTGGACTGAACCAGCTACCTAGGCTGGAGTGAGCCTGAGAAAGTAAGCTCCACAGGAGCAGGAGAGGATCCAGTCCAGGGACTTTGCAGACCAGGACTGAACCAGCGACCTGGGCCAGAACAGACCTTAAACAGCTAACTACACAGGAACAGGTACGGGGGAGCAATTGCTAAGCCAGTGAGCCAGAGTCAGAGATTGCTGAGGGTCCAGACACGTGAATCTGGGACCTTCAAGGGAGTAGACCTAAGCCAGGACCCCTGTGGGTCTGGGAGTGAGTCTAGGAGCTCCAAGGAACCACACCTGAGCCAGGACCTCTTCAGGTCTGGGCGTGAATCTGGGACTTCCAAAGGAGTACACAGGAACCAAATATCTCTGCAGGTTCAGGTGTGAGTCTGAGACCTCAGAAGGCGTACACCTCAGCTAGGACCTCTGTGGGTCTGGGTGGTGGTCTGGGACATAAAAGGGAATAGGCAGGAACCAGAACCTCTGTGAATCCAGACACTGGTCTGGGACCTCTGAGGGAGTAAGCCTGAGCCAGGTCCTCTGCAGGTCTGGGTGCACCTAAGCCTGGGAATCCATGAAAGTAGACTGGAGCCAGAGTCCTTTGCAGGACCAACCCTAGCCTCTGCAGGAACTGATCCAGACCAGGGACATTTACAGAAACAGGTCTGAGCCAACAACCTAGGCTAGAGACAGCAAACTCCACGGGAGTGGAACAAGCTCCTGAGCACTGAGCGACCTCCAGGAAAATGGAGTGACCAAGTGGGGGGAGGGGTAACTAGAACCGTGGCACTGACTGTACCCCGAGGAACAACCATCGGAATCTTGGATTCACTGGCACCTAGAAGATTAATCAACAGAATCACAGACAGCCCCAGGAAAAGAGGAGTAGAAAAGGTAAGAACACATGCAACACCACAAAGAGCAACAGGACACCAGTAAAGCCTAAAGACCCTACAACAGCAAGACTTGAACAACCAAATATAGATGAAGCAGAAGAAAATGGCCTAAAACATAATTTCAGGAGAATGTTTGAAACTCTTAAAGAGAAATTGAGAAATTCCCTCAAAGAAATGAAGAGAAAGACAAAAAATTGGAAGACATCAGCAAATCCTTTAAAGGAAACCAAGAAAAAGCAATCAAACATATGAAAGAAATTATTCAAGACTTGAAAACTGAAAAAGAGACAATAAAGAAAACACAAGCAGAGGCAATTCTAGAAACAGAAATCATGAGAAAACCCAAAATATCCATGAAATATGAGACACCATGAAAAGGCCAAATTTAGGAATAACAGGTATAGAAGAAGTTCAACTTAAAAGCACAGAAAATATATTTGAAGAAAACTTTCCCAACCTAAAGAAAGATATGCCTATGAAGATAGAAGAAGCTTACAGAACACCAGACTGGATGATGATGATGATAATAATAATAATAAGTCCCCTCACCAACATAATAATCAAAACACTAAACATAGAGAGTTGAGAAAGAATATTAAGAGCTGCAAAGTAAAAAGGCCAAGTAACATATAAAGGTAGACCTAACAGAATTACACCTGACTTTTCATTGGAGACAATGAAAGCCAGAAAGTCATGGTCAAGTGTTATGCAGACATTAAGAGACCAGACTACTATACTCAGCAAAACTTTTAATCACCATAGAAGGATAAAACCAGATTTAAACAATACCTAGCCCAAAACCCAGCCCTACACAAAATACTAGGAAAAAAAAACTCCAACCCAAGGAAGTTGGCTACATTAATAAAAACACAGACAATTGATAGTCTCATAGCAGCAAATCACAAGGGGAAAACACACAAATTAACATCACCAACAATGAAAACTAAATTAACAGGAGATAGCAATCACTGGTTATTAATATCCCTTAATATAAATTGACTCAACTTACCTATAAAAAGGCACAGGCTAAAAGATTGGACACAAAAATAGAATCCATCCTTTTTCTGCATACAAGAAACACACCTCAGCCTCAAAGACAGACATCACCTTAGAGTAATGGGTTGGGAAAAAATATTCCAATCAAATGGACCTAAGTAACAAGCAGGTGTAGTATCTAATATCTAACAAAATAGACTTCAAACTGAAATCAAAAGAGACAAAGAAGGTCATTTCATATTAGTCGCAGGAAAAATCCATCAAGAGAAAATTTCAATACTGAACATATATGCCCCCAAATACAAGGGCACCCTCATATGTGAAAGAAACACTCTGAATCTTAAATCACACATTAAACCCCACATACTAATAATGGGAGACTAACACTCCCCTCTCACCACTAGACAGGTCAGTCAGACAAAAAATGAACAGAGAAATAAGAGAACTAACATATTATGACTCAAATAGACTTAAGAGACATCTATAGAATATTCCATCCAACAGAAAAGAATATACTTTCTTCTAAGCACCTCATGGAACCTTCCCAAAAATCAACCATATACTTGGTAACAAAACAAACCTCAACAAATACAAAAAAAAATTGGAATAACCCTATGTACCTTATCAGATTACCATGGTTTAAAACTAGAAGTCAACAGCAATACTAATTACAGAAAACTCACAAACACATGGAAATAAACAATGCTCACCTGAATCATCAATTGGTCAAGGAAGAAATAAAGTAAAGGCTTCCTAAAATTAAATGAAAATAACCACACAACATACCCAAATTTATGGGATACAATAAAAGCAGTGTTAAGAGGAAAGTTCGTATCACTAAATGCCTACATAAAGATGGCAGGAAATAATCAAAGTGAGAGCTAAAATCAACAAAATAGAAACAAAGAAAACAATACAAAGAATCAATGAGACAAAGAGCTGGTTCTTCGAGAAAATCAACAAAATAGACAACAGACATGGAGGAAATACAGAGAATCATAAGGTCATATATCGAAAACCTGTACTCCACAAAATCGGAAAACTTTGGAAAGGAAATGGACAACTTTCTGGATAAATATCACTTACCAAAATTAAATCAAGACCAGATAAGCAAATTAAACAGACTGCTGAAGAAATAGAAATAATCATCAAAAGTCTCCCAATCAATAAAAGCCCAGGACCAGATGGTTTTAGCTCAAAATTCTACAAGATTTCTCCTTAAATTATTCCACACAGTAGAAACAGAAGGAACATTGTCAAACTCTTTTTATGAGGCTACAATTACCCTGATACCCAAATCATAGAAAGACATTACTAAGAAAGAGAATAATAGACCAATCTCACTCATGAACATTGATGCAAAAATATTAAATAAAATACTGGCAAATCGAATCCAAGAACACATCAAAACCATCATCCACCATGATCAAGTCAACTTCATCCCAGAGATGCAGGGATGGTTCAATATATGAAAATCTGTCAATGTAATCTACCATATAAACAAACTAAAAAATAAAAACCACATGATCATCTCATTAGATGCCCAAAAAGCTTTTGACAAAATACAACATCCCTTTATGATAAAGGTCTTGGAGAGAGCAGGAATACAAGGAATATACCTAAACATAATAAAGGCAATATACATCAAGCCAACATCAAACTAAATGGAGAGAAACTCCCAATGATCCCACTGAAATCAGGAACAAGGACAAGGTTGTCCACTCCTTCCTTATCTATTCAATATAGTTCTTGAGGTCCTAGCTCGAGCAATAAGACAACAAAAGGAGATCAAGGGGCTACAAATTGGAAGAGAAGAAGTCAAATTCTCACTGTTTGCTGATATGATAGTTTACATAAGTGACCCCAAAAATTCTACCAAGGAACTTCTACAACTCATAAACACTTTCAGTAATGCAGCAGGATACAAGATTAAATAAAAAAAAAAAAAAACAGTAGCCCTCCTGTAGACAGATGATAAATGGGCTGAGAAAGAAATCATAAAGTATCACCCTTCACAATAGCCACAAATAGCATAAAATATCTATCTCATAGTATCTCTAACCAAACAAGTGGAAGACTTATATGACAAGAACTTTAAATCTTTGGAGAAATAAACTGTAGAAGACACCAGAAAATGGAAAGATCTCCCATGCTCTTGGGTAGGTAGAATTAACATAGTAAAAATGGCTTCTTACCAAAAGCAATTTACAGATTCAATGCGATGCCTATCAAAATCCCAGCAAAATTCTTCATATGGAAAAGCAAAAAAAAAAAAAAAAAAAACCCAAAAAACAAAATTCTGTATAGCTAAAACAATGCTGTACAATAAAAGAACTTCTGAAGGCATCACAATTTCTAACTTCAAACTCTACTACAGAGCTACAGTCTGTACAAAACAGCCTGGTATTGGCATAAAAACAGACAGGAGGACCAATGGAACAGAATCAAAGACCCGGATATTAATCCACACACCTTCAAACACCTGATTTTTGACAAAGAAGTAAAAATTATCAAATGGGAAAAAAAAGCATATTTAACAAATAGTGCTGGCATAACTGGATATCAACATGTAGAAGAATGAAAATAGAGCCATATCTATCAACCATGCACAAAACTCAAGTCCAAATGGATCAAAGACCTCAACATAAAGCCAGCCACACTGAACCTCATAGAAGAGAAAGTGGGAAGAACACTTAAATGCATCAGCACAGGAGACCACTTCCTAAATAGAACCCCAGCAGCACAGACACTGAGAGAAACAATTAATAAATGGGACCTCCTGAAACTGAAAAGCTTCTGTAAACAAAGGATATAGTCAACAAGACAAAATGACAGCCTACAAAATGGGAAAAGATCTTCACTAACCACACATCAGACAGAGGTCTGATCGCTAAAATATATAAAGAATTCAAAAAAATTGGTCATCAAAAGATCAAATAATCAAAATGGAGTACAGACCTAAAGAGAGAACTCTCAGAGGAATCTATAATGTCTGAAAGATACTTAAGGAAATGTTCAACATCCTTAGTCCAGAGAAATGTAAATCAAAACAGCTCTGAGATTCCATCTTAAACCTGTAAGAATGGCCAAGATCAAAAACACTGATGAAAACTTATGTTGGAGAGGTTGTGGGGTAAAGGGAACAACACTCCTGCATTGCTGGTGGGAATGCAAGCTGGTACAGCCCCTTTGGATGTCAGTGTGGTGATTTCTCAGAAAATTAGAAAACAACCTTCCTCACAACCCAGTAATACCACTTTTGGGTATATATCCAAAGGATGCTCAATCGTGTCACAAGAACATGTGCTCAACTACGTTCATAGTAGCATTGTTTGTCATAGCCAGAACCTGGAAACAACCTAAATGCCCCTCAATGGAAGAATGGATAAGGAAAATGTGGTACATTTACACAATGGAGTACTACACAGCAGAAAAAAATAACCACATCTTGAATTTTGCAAGCAAGTGAATGGAGCTAGAAAACATCATTCTGAGTAAGGTAACCCAGATATAGAAAGACAATTATCATATATACTCACTCAGAAGTGGTTTTTAAACATAAAGCAAAGAAAACCAGCCTAAAATCACAACCCCAGAGAACCTAGACAACAATGAGGACCTAAGAGAGACATATATAGATCTAATCTACATGGGCAGTAGAAAAAGACAAGATCTCCTGAGTAAATTGGGAGCATGGGAGATGCCTCCTGGCCCAAATTACAAAACTACTCTATCTCCATCACTTTTTATAAAGCCATCAGCAAATACGTTACACTGAGACTAACCGGCTAGTCCGCACAAGATTTTGATATACTACCACCTATAATAAATGAAATGAATATTTGGATTTTCTTATGTAATAAGTTAATTTGAAATGTTTTCCTGAAGAATAAACAAAACTATCTCTTTAAAAAACAGTAGCAACGAATTATAGGCTCAATGTCCTTTATTTATGGCTAGAAACCAAATATGAGTGAGTACATCCCATGTTCCTCTTTTTGGGTCTGGCTTACTTCACTCAGGATAGTGTTTTCTATTTCTGTCCATTTGTATGCAAAATTCAAGAAGTCATTGTTTTTTACTGCTGAGTAGTACTCTAATATGTATATATTCCATACTTTCTTC
>NW_026067916.1:302040-315373 GCF_014885135.2 Alexandromys fortis | reverse complement strand
CAGAAATCTTTAATAAATAAATAAATATATAAATATATAAAAGGGCAATTTGTATCCGAGTTTTACCTTGAGATTGCAAAAATTCTTTTGTTATTGCCTAATGCTTGCTATAAAAGGAGGAGTTCAGAAACCAGTCTTTGCCACAGCCTTACAAGTCCATCTCTGGCTGTGGTCTCACCTAGCTGATAAGTTTTTTTGTGGAAATTTATTTTTTTAATTTTTTATTTTTATTTTCCTGGAATAAAGTTTGCTTCTGGTTTATTAGGAAAAAAAAAAAAAAACAGTAGCAACAAAAGAATGAAAAAAGGATGAGAAAACTGTGCGTCATTACCCCAGAAACAATTTTCACTTCATGAATGCAAGCTTCAAGACAAACGACAAACATTACATAGGCTTACCCGTAAAATATTCTGACAAAGTCTTTTTGACTTATTAGATATATACATAAAAAAACCAAGCTATTACTTTTAACAGTACTTTAAAAACAAAGAAAAGAACATACCGCATCCCTCACAGAAGTACTTGATTTCTTGAGCGCACACAACTCTTTCTTCTTCTGGTCAATGTAGTATCTAATGTCTGTTGAGAGACGGACTGAAGGTTAGTAAATTTACAATGACATCTTTTTTTTTTATTTAAAATAAGGTCAACCTTTTTATTTATTTATTATGTATACAATATTCTGTCTGTGTGTATGTCTGCAGGCCAGAAGAAGGCACCAGACCCCATTCCAGATGGTTGTGAGCCACCATGTGGTTGCCGGGAATTGAACTCAGGACCTTGGAAGAGCAGGCAATACTCTTAACCACTGAGCCATCTCTCCAGTCCCCTACAATGACATCTTAAGTGGCAGTAAACTTAGATTAAGGGTTTACCATCAGAAGTAACCCCAATGTCAAAAATTTTACTACGTAAAATTAAGAACTAAGGGACAGACAAATATTATAAAAATATTCTTACCATCAATATGAAGAATCTTTACTCCCCATGATAAGGCATTTGATAGTATACTATTAGCAGGAATAAAATCCTATAAAAAAAAGAACAAAAAACCCCGTTTATCTAAAAAATTATTATTGTAAAAAAGACATACCAATGTTAATGCCACTGAAGAGTTTATGCGTAAGTGTCAGTCACGAATTATAAAAGTGCCGGGCGGTGGTTGGGGGATGCCTTTAATCACAGCACTCCGGAGGTAGAGGCAGGCAGGTATCTGTGAGTTCAAGACCAACCTGGTCTAGAGCTAGTTCCAGGACAGGCTCCAAAACTACAGAGAAACCCTCTCTCGAAAACCAAAGAATTACTGAAGTAATGAGGATTTGTTTTCTATTTTGGCATTCTTGAATCAATCCCAATTAAAATATGCCTATGTTTTGTTTGAGACAAGGTCTCACTTTGTAGGCCTGGCTTTCCTGGAAATCAGAATTCCACCTGCCTCTTTCTCCTCAAATGCTAGGAATAAAGGTATGCCCATTATGCCTGGCTTAACAATTACAGTGTAGTCTAAGGCAAACTTTGGTTTTTCAGTAATATTTCTGAAGGCCACAAGATGGGAGTGTTTCTCCAGGAAAGCAGCTTCTGCTTCAGCTAGAAAGAGATGATACCTTAATTTAAGCTTTTCTTATTAAAAATTAAAGACTATCTTCAGAATATCTGCAATTTTAATTATAAATTCTGCATGTATGTGGGGTGTACATGTCTGTGTGCAAGCAAAGGCCAAGGTTAATGCTAGGTGTCTTTTCCCAATCACTCTCCACTTTTAATCTTTTAAACAGTCACTTGCTGAACCTGAAAGTCACTAATTCAGCTAGGATAGTCAATAAGCTTTAGGGACTCACTTGCTCCACCCCCACCCCCAAAGTACTCCAAGTCTGGGGATTCAAAGCACCTGCTGCCATGCCTGGCTTTTTACTTTTTATGGATTCTGAGCATCCAAATTTAGGTCTTCAGGCTTTCATGGCAGGCATTTTTACCAACTTCACTGCCAGCCCCAAGTTAAATACTTTTTATTACATTTACTTATCCTCCATATGTTCACGTCTTTGTGTGTGTGCACACATATCAGCGCACACTTGGAAATCAGAGGACAATTTCTATGAGTCAGTTCTTTCCTGCCACCATTTGGGTCCTAATCTTGGCAGTAAGCTGTTTTCCCACTGAAACATCTAACTTGCCCACAGATACATTTTAAATAATATCTATAATGTCAACACTTGGAAGTCAAGCTCTATAGCAAATTTGAGGCCAGCCTAAACTACATAAGAATCTGTCGCAGAAAAATCAGACACACCTAAAAGAAGACCAAACAGATTTTTTTCCCCTTCTTGTCTCCTGTCCTGGCTGGTTTTAAACTTCTTAAATATCTGAGACGCTCTTGAACCTCTCATCCGTTAGTTCCCTAATGCTGTGAGGACAGGCATATGCTGTTTGCCATGCCTGGCTTATGAACAGCCAAGGAGCTCATGTGTGCTAGACCATCACCGCCCCAAATAAGCTCTAGCTGCAGCCCACACAGTGTCAATTTCAAGTTGATACTCACATGATCCTTGACAGCTTTTTCAGCTAATAACTTTCCTCTGCTCAGACACACCTATAAGAAGAACCGAAAAAGCAAGTATAAAGATATATAATACTTCATCAGAGAAAGGGATAGAAAGGGGAAATCAATAAAGTAGATAAATTTGGTTTATATATAGTCTCAACAGCTAAGAACACAGCAAATTTATGGTCAAAGGTGACTTCATCATTTTCTTGGCAAGACAGGCGTTTTAAAAAGTATTTTTTCCCTCTTTTTCCCCCCAGCGGAGAAAACAACAACAAAACATCAAGAACAAAAAAAAGAAACTGATGAGACCCAAGAGGGTCAATTTTTATGAATCAGCCTGCATCCTTCTCCTTTTCAAGTGATCTCTTTTTGCTCTATATTTAAACTGCTTTTCATATGGCTCCAACAGATAAGGAAGGTATGTTTTAAACAGCAACTTAATTATATGTAAATCTAACACTTTAGATACATTGTTTTATCTCTCACTCTCTAAATATTTAAGTCAATTAGTTTTCCTTCCTTTTGTCTTCCACCTTAATGGCAATGACTTGACAGGAGAGTATTGCCAGTAATTTTTTAGCATGGATTTATAAATTTGTTTATGTAAGGGTCAAGCAGAATACCTTTGTAGGCCTTGTATGTCACATGATCTTTGCCACAGACTAAAATTCTACCTAAAGCATGAAAGCAAACCTAACATTTATACAGTAATTACACACACATTTTCTACTTGCCATGAAATACTGTTTTGATTTTTCACCAAGCTCTTGGATGTGTAAAATTATGCCTAACTTGTAAACTGTGTGAAACAGGCAGTAAGCTGGAACTGGTCAGTTTGTTTTTCTCTACTTTCAAATTTCTTCAAAAGAGTTTAACTTTTTTTGTAAATTATTCCAAAAACAAAGCTACCTTCTAAAGTAAAAGTGTGTGTGTGTATGTATGTATGTATGAAATCAGGGTACGACTTGAGCACACTGTATCATTAAGAAAAAGACAGCCAACGTTAAGCACAGTGAGGAAACCATGGAGCTTCAGCTTTATAACCACTCCATCTATGTGGTATAAGCCTGTTATTCAAAGTCCAAAGAGGTAGAAGCAGGAGGGCTGACAATTTTGAGGTTAGTTTGGGCTATGTAGAGAGCCCAGACCAGCCTGAGAAAGTTACACAGTGAGGGCTTGTCTCAAAGCATGTATAACACACTTACTCTGTCTGGAGACTTAAAGGAACTCCCATCGTGGCTGGGATGAGGTGAGGTGGTTTCCGCAGTATAAGCAGATTCTGGACTCGGTACCGGAGAAATTCGACCCAATGTTTGTGCATACTTTGCTTCCTTTTTATTTGAAACAAGATAACTGATATCTTTGCTGAGAAATTCCTCAACTCGCTAGAAGAAAACAAAGTACTTTTAATAAAAACTCCAAAGCTATTTAAAAATTACACAAATTACAATTTGATGCAATTTGTATCTTACAAATTGGTACTTTTCCAGCTGTATTTTTTCAAGCCAGTAGTTCTCATGTGCAAAATACTATTCTTTTTTTTTTTTTTTTTTTTCCGAGACAGGGTTTCTCTGTGGTTTTGGAGCCTGTCCTGGCACTAGCTCTAGTAGACCAGGCTGGTCTCGAACTCAGAGATCCGCCTGCCTCTGCCTCCCAAGTGCTGGGATTAAAGGCGTGCGCCACCACCGCCCGGCGCGAAATACTATTCTTAAGTACTTTATCCTAATAATGTGGTTCATGTACTCCCAGGGTACTTCTCTATGTATTTTGGAGATGAAAACTGAAGTGACTTGCTTGAGTTATACCAACAAAGTTTTCTACAGAGGTGAACTGTTCTTTGCCTGTATCATGTAAAAACATTGCACAAACTAGCTACTAAGCACCCAAAATGTAGTTATTATTACCAGACTATTGAATTTTAAATTTTACTTAATCTTACCAGCTGGTAATCACAGTTCTAAATCATTAAGTTTAAAACATTTTCTAAGGGTTAAACATAGAAAAAAAATATATTCTACAAGCATAAAATTGTTAAAAGGAAATGCCCAACATGCTTTGTAGTATCACATGTACCAAAGTCAATGTTATTAAAGACCACTCATCACTCGGGAAGAATTAAACTAAGTCTACTAACACTAGTAGTACTATTAAAATGCATGCTATATAAACACAACTGCCATGGAAGACTGAGAACTAAGCAGAAACAACTAATACTCAGTAAGGAGACCTTGTGCAACCTCTATCTAATCTAACTTCTTCAGGAATCATATCACAAAAGGCAATAACAAGGTCTGTCAGCAAGAGGCCTCAAGGGGTTGGCACATGTTGCCAAGCCTGATCAGAGTTTAATCAATTGGAAAAACATTGCAGAAGGATAAAACAAACTCCTGTAAGGTTCTCCTCTGATTTCCATCTACGACTGAACATCTTAGATGTGCATACTTACACACACATACAAACTTACACACACTGTGTAAACATGTTTTACGAGGCTAAAAAAATGAAGTGAAGTTTGTGATGTTAATTTAAGCTATATTAACTCAGAATTGGCTGCTGAAAGGAGCAACCTTAGGGAAATGCAAACTGTTATCTTTTCTCCCAGGCAATATTCATTTTCACTGACCAGCTAATAAAGTATTTATTTATTCCAGAAAATATAAGCCTCGTATAAAGGCAGGAAAGATATAAGTATACGTATACACTAGTTTATCCTTCCTTCCTTCTTTTCTTCCTTCCTTCCTTCCTTCTTGATTTTAGAGATGAGGTTTCTCTGTGTAGCCTTGGCTGTCTTGGAACTCTCTCTGTAAACCAGCTGGTCTTGAACTCAGAGATCCATCTACCTCTGCCTCCCGAGTGCTGGATTAAAGGTGCTTAGTTCCACTATGTTAAGTGTGACAAGTCAAAGGCAATCTCCATCTTTATAATGCTTTACACCATCACTATCACAGCATTAGGAAGGTTGAGAATCACTGCTCTATGGTCTTTGGACAGATGCTTTGAAAATCAAATGAAGCCGTAAAGATAGGATCAAGCGCCAGCGCTGCTGCTCTGGCTATACAAAAGAAAGAGGTCTAAGATGGGATGATCAGTCACTGTATTGTTACTTTTCTCATTGACTCTAATGAAACACCTCACAAAAGCGACTTAAAAAAGTTTATTCTGACTCAGGATTTGAGGAAATATAATCAATTCAACACAGCAGAAAAGGTATGACAGCAGGAGCATGAAGCACTGATCATGACGAAGTGATGAGGCCACTGCTCTGCTAGTGTTCACAATGGTTTCTTTTTGTTTTTTTGAGACAGGGTTTCTCTGTAACTAGCTCTTGTAGTCCAGGATGGCCTTCTGCCTCCCGAGTGCTGGGATGAACATGGAGTTCATGGAGCAGTGCCTCCTTGTCCTACTTTACTCTGTTGCTGTGTTAAAACACAAACCAAAACCAACTTGGGGAGGAAAGGGTTTATCTCAGCTTGTACTTCCAGGTAACAGCCCAGCACCTAGTGCAGTGGTTCTCAACTTTCTCAGTGCTGCAAGCCTTTAGTACAGTTCCTCATGTCGTGGTGACCCCAACCACACAATTATTCTTGTTGGCACTTCATTACTGTAATTTTGCTGTTATGAATCCTAATGTAAATATCTGTGTTTTCCAATGGTCTCGGCCTAGCTGTTGAGAACCACTTGATCAAGGAGAAGCCAGGGCAGGAGCTTGAAGTAACCGAAGCAGAGACCATGGAGGAATGCTGCTATCCACGGCTGGCTCAGCTTGCAGATGTCCACATCTTTGATACCCTACTTTCAATTCTTTCAGATATATACCCTAAGTAAACTGCTTAAACCCCCTTTCCACCCTGAAACCACCCAAACTGTTCGTGCAGCTGCTGTCTCAATGTACATTCCCACTAACACTGTATTCTCTGGTCTTTACCAGTAGCTAACTTACCTGATGATTAGGATACGGTGGGGTTACTAATAGATCTTTTATGAGTGCCTATTTAGGCCCTTCACTCATTATTTATTTTTATGTGTATGAGGGTTTGCTTTTATATATGTATCTGTATGTATGCCTGGTGCCTGAGGCCAGACGAGGGTGTCATATCACGTAGAACTATATATAGATGATAGTGAGTTGCCATGTGGATCCTGGAAACTGAACCCAGGTCCCCTGGGTTTTAACTGCTAAGCCACCTCTACAGCCCCCTTAACCCACTGGATTATCCTTCTGTTGAAATGTAGGTCTTCATAAATTTTGTACATAAATCACTTATCAGATATACGATATACAATTTTTCTTCAAAACAGATCTCATATAGTCTAGGATGGCTTTAAATGACTGATTCTCCAGTCCTTAGCCCCCTCCCCAACCCGCCCTTAATGTTCTGATGACTGGTCAGTACCACTGTTTGCATTTTATGTAATGACAGGGACCAACCCCAGAGCTTCATGTTGGCCTAGCAAGCAATATCTACTGAGCGAGCACTAATCATTTGTAAAATATTCTCTACCACTCCTCTTCCTTCCAAACCCGCTTCTCTCCCTCAAGAATTGCCAAAGCCGGGCTGGAGAGATGGCTCAGAGGTTAAGAGCATTGCCCACTCTTCCAAAGGTACTGAGTTCAATTCCCAGCAACCACATGGTGGCTCACAACCATCTGTAATGAGGTCTGGTGCCCTCTTCTGGCCTGTAGGTATACATGGAAGGAATGCTGTATACATAATAGATAAATAAATTTAAAAAAAAAAACTGCCAAAGCCAAGGGTTGATGCTAAGCCAGAAATTCAATCTCAGCCACAACAGGTTCCTCCAGAGTGACCTGGTCGTCGCCCCACCCCTCCCCAAGGACTGAGAACAGGCAGAGGAGATAAGGAACAGAATGAGTCTGACAATTGGAGAATAATCCATTATCTAGATAGTCATCAGCTTTTCATTGGTAATTTGCCTCATGATATTGATGAAAAAGAATTTCTTATGAGTTTTGGAAACGTTGTGGAACTTTGCATTAATACCAAGGGTGTTAGGGGAAAACTTACAAATTTTGGTTTTGTGGTTTTTTGATGACTCTGAACAGTTCAGAGAATCTTAATTACAAAACCAATTATGTTTCGAGGAGAAGTACGCTTAAATGTGGAAGAGAAGAAAATGAGAGCTGCCAGAGAGCGGGAAACCAGGGGTGGAGGTGACGAATGTAGGGATATCAGATGCAAAGCTTGAGGCCCTCCTGGTGTCCCATGTGGAACTGTGAGTAGTGAGATGATGGATGGCCGTGATGGAAGAAGACGACTTCCACAAAGTGGCACGGCACAGAAACTTGGTTCTGGAGAGGAACCGGGCAGATGGAGGGCCGCTTCACAGGACAGCATGGTTGCAGTTCCACTGTGGGCAAAGTTTTGGTAGTGGTACCTATCATCGCATTTGTATTCTTGTTAAGGTTTTGGCTTTTGAAATGTGACACAGCCTTTCTGATCCTTTCTTTGATGTGAAAAGCATCTTTTGGTCATTAGTTAAATTTAAATGGACATTATTCCCTGATTTTACAACAGGATTCATATTATTAATTCATAAATCTAGACTTGAAGAATTAAGGACTGAGAAATGACCATATCTTAAACTGTCTATAACAAAATAAACTTTAAAGGACATGCCAATTAAATTCAGGTCGAGTTTTTAAAAAATCCTCTGCTGCACATTTTAAGTGTTAACTGTTTCTGCTATCGATGCTAGAAACACAAATAATGCAATTTGTGCAACTGGAGAATCTTGCTTTTTTTTTCTTGGCTTTCCCCCAACACAGACCAACAATAACTTGTTATATACTCATCAGAATGCACTATCGGGTATTTTGAAGTCATTAACATTGACATCTGCACCAAGAGATAACAGGGAAAAATATCTTTCAACTTCTTTTTCAGTAGAGAATAGTTTGTAAAATGATGAGGGCATTTTATCTGCTTGCTATGGCCAGCATATGCATTTAGCAACCTTAACAAGACTGCAAATATTCCAGAAGGAAAACATTTAGTTATAAATAAAATAACAAAAACGAGAACTTCAAATGCTGTGGTCTCAAATACTAGGCCAGATTTAGCGGCTCTGTAGCATAAGAGTTTCCAACTTGTCCTCTTAAGTACAGGGATGGCTGGCTGCTCAACACACTCCTCCTCTTTTCTTTCTTTAAGCTGTGGACAATGAAAACTGTTTCCTGGATTTGATTTCTGGTACTGTAATAACCATGATGGTGCCTTCTACAACACATCATCCCAGTCTCGCTGTGATTCTGTGCAGTGTGGTTATCAGTCACTGTGCTGCAAAGCCAACTGGCTGCAAAACGTTGAAGAAAATCACTGATGTATAAAAATTGTAGTATCTTTAAAATCAGTAAAATGGATGCCTATTTATCTTTTCTTCAGTTAACATCGTCTATGTTCTATGTGGGAGGGAATTTCATGTGTTTGAAGAGAGAGTAAGTCAGCTGAGTAAATCTTGTTGACTTTTAGCTCAAATATGAACTATAAAATGTTAGCACTTAATGCTTGGAAAAGTCAAACTTGATGTACATTTTAGTCACATTTTGAAAGCAGTCAGATTCCCAAAAATGGCAAGTAAACTTAAGTGAGGAAACTGCAATTTTCAGAGGAAAGAATGGCAGGTCCTAAGATTTGGGGAACAGAGAATTGTCATTAATTTTGTACAGTTCTTAAACTGATATCAGCACCCGAATGGCTCCTAAATTTAAGTCTGGGACAATAGCCTTTTATTTTTACATGAATCTTTAAACAATTCTGCGAGCAATGTTTCTAAATGCTCGATTTACTGTCTGTCTTTATAGCAGGTTCCAGTAAATGACAAAGATTATCCAGTATTATGGTTGGAATAATAAGTGTGTATCACTTTTCTGATGTTTCAAGCAAGAAGCGGAGTAAACAAGTGTGACCATTCAAAGCTGCTTGTTAGTTAACATGGAAGACTTCTCCATCCTACCTTAGTGAAAACAAAACACACACTTGACATAGTAGCCAATTGTTTCTGAACTATGTGACTGTTTGCTAGCTATAAAACTATTTTGTTTTTGTCAGCTGGGCAATATGGGTAAAATTTATTGTCTCTTTCCCCTTTAAATGAGGTCTTCCATTTTTGAGGAAACGTCTTGCCCTATTGTATATATTTTGTAGACACAAATTTTTGTAGTTTTAATTTTAAAGGCTAAGGTTTTTTGTTTGAAATAGTTTTAGACTTTATAAAGTATAGTACTTGAAGTTTGTACTAAAAAAATACTTTGGAGTTTTGAAGCTTTTATTCAAAATACTTTGAAATAAGTGGCTTTATTGTCAGTGGTTTTTCCCCAAATTGTACTCATCTTTTGTTCTTATTTCCCTCTTCCTATTGTATGTGTGTGTAACTATTTACACACACATAGAAACACATGGACACAAGCATATATATTTCCAATCCAGGACATTGCTTTGTAACCCACAGAAACTGTTACACCACTAAGAGATGAGAGATGTTAAGGTTAATGGAGAGAGAAGTGGAGCTCAGAGCCATTCAGCTTAATCTAGCCTTTGCACACCACAGATGAGACATGAACACATCACACAGAGAAGTTTACATGGTGACTTCACCTGCACAACTGTGGATCTTCAATATTTTGTCCCCCTTTCAGTGACAAACTAAAACATTACTCATCTACCATTACTGTTACTTGCTGATTTATTTTATTCTGAGGGTAATATTCTATCCTTATGACACTACTGCCCCAAATTGGCTTTAGTAGGTAGAGGACAATGGATCACCATCTTTATTGTGTAATGTGTTAAGCATTATATGCTGGTAGAATCTAGTCTAATTGTTTCAGGCGGAAAGTATTCTTTTTGAGTTTCCATTTTGAATGTGTTTAGACTAAAACAATAAAGTACTCATGTCTGCAAAAAAATATACTATTCGTTGCCCAGAGAGAGATACATACATGCTGTATTATTAAACAAAAGCCGGGTAGATGTTGGAACCCAAAGACTATACAGTAAATGTACAGCTGACAGATTCATAAAGACAGACCCACAAGTGTACAACTTATGGGGTACCCGTTTTGCAGAGCTGTGGGAACACTTGTCTTTTGGGAAAGTCACTGTCACATCTGCAAAAACCTTGCGAAGCCATGACTCTTCCCTTCAAAATGGAATTCATTCCCAGAACACCTCAGCAGTGGAATGACCTCGCTCCATTCCCCCACACCAGGAGGCCTTACCCTAACAGACCACATATGAATGTCTATAGAAGACAAGCACTAAGCAGGAAGGCAGCACGCTCCACCTTCACTAACAAACAAATCTGGGTGTCCCCAAAGCTGGTGATCACAAAAGAGATTGGATGAGGAGAATGAGTTCAGGATTCAGGGATGCTTAGTAACGTTATCTAATGGTTTCTGATGTCAGGTATTTCCCCTTGAATGCTGGCTCTTTCCTGGGTAGGGTCACCTGTACTAGAGCACTACTACTGCTTTGTCAGTTTCTACCTGCGCTTTATTTGATTTTGATATGCATGTTACCATTGTCTTCGCCTATGGAATTTTCTGACTATGTCTGTAAAAACCAAGAACCTCGTGGAGATCAGCCCTTATTCTTCTTCTCCTCTTCTCCTAGCTACTTCTTCTTCTGCTGTGTCTCTTCACTTCACTCCCCACCCCCACACAAAATAAAGAACATGCAGAGGTAATGTACTTGAGTTTTTTTTTTTTACCCTCAGATCCTTGCCTGCCATAGACATCTATTCTGAGTCCTGAGGGGGTACTGAGGCTGGTACATTGCTTTTGCCATGTTTGGCATGTCCTTGTGATTCTTATTAATGAAGGAACTCTGGCCAGCCCAAGCATGGCAAACATGACTCTGGCAGGCTTTGCCCTTCTCCTGTATTCCCTCTGCTTTGCTAAACCATTACATTACAGTCCTAAAGCTAGCCATCAAGGTCTATTTCCATTTGGCTATCTCCTCCTCCTAAGGTTTACTACCAAGGTCCAGCTATCCAAGTACTTAAATCCAGCAATCAAAAGCCCCGTGTGGTTACCCCAATTAATATACCCATCCTAACACAGGGTTTCCCCTTGTACTTCTATTTTCCTACGGGCAGCGTCTTTCTCCTCTATCCAGAGGTAGTCCTTTATCATCCTCTCTACCCCTACAAATACCCCTTCCCCTTTGTCCTCTATCTCTTGTCTTTGCCTCTAATTCCCTGCCCTTTGTCCTTCTGGGGCAAATAAATCTTTGTGCTGAGAACTTGGTCTTGGGGTGCCCCGAGCCAATAATAGTCTCTTTCACTTTATCTTCAGAGTATAAATTGCCTGGTGCTCTGAATAAAGTTGGCTACTTCATGAAACTTCAGTTCACCTCATTTTTAGGTCCCGCTCTCCCAGACTCACGAATCCAACTACCCTTATACTTACCTTTCTCCAAATGTTTTATTCTAGTCTAAACTATTTAGAAATAGGCCTATCATTTGTTCTTTTTCTTTAAATTGGTCTCACTAACAAACCTGGCTCTATGTCCTTACGTGGCTTTGCTTTAGCTACTTTTCTTAACACTATGAAACAAAGTTTGCTATGTGTGAAAACTGACTGCTATACAGTTCTGTGTAAATCAACAGGATAATAAATAACATGTTTTTATTAAGACTAGAAAAAAACAGAACTAGTCAATTAAAAGTGACACTTTTGGGGTGATCTGAAGCAACAGTAAATAATAAAAAGGAAAGAAGGGTTATATTAAACTAAAAATTGGGGGAAAACATAACATTTTATTTGACAAAATTAGTTTGGATCTAGGAATTGAATCAACATCATTGAATTATAGGAAAGAAATTCTAAAGACCACAACTAAGTACTTCTTCCCAATAAGAAAATTAGTCAAGTGTGGAACTTGGCTCTCTCTTTTTACCATATGGGTCCCAAAGATCACATGGGTTATTAGATTAGGCAGCAAATGCCCTTGCTTGCAAGCTACCTTACTGGCCCAGTACTTTTTTCTCTAGGGGGAGAGTACAGCTGTGATCCCCAATAGCACAAATTTGCAGCAGAGTTTTCGGCATTTGAGGAAATCACAGGTGTCCATATATCTGGAGTGCCACAGAGAAGCCTCATCTTGCGAAAATCACCTTTGTAATCATGGTAACTCTGTTGCCCCGGAAGTATAAATCTTACACTTTAATTATGTACACTGAGATACTAGAAACCATGACAGTAAAATCTGACAACATAAAAAATCAAAACCATCCTTAACTACTATTCAAAATTTGTTTCTTGAACATAGCTTAGGAAGCGCTGTGAGGATGGGGGAGAAAGGAGCAGTGGTCAGCTTCTTTTTTAAATGTTTCCCACACTAGGCTTATGGACATACCATCATCTGAAGCCATCTACTGCTAAAAACACAAACCGAAACATCAGTGATTTAGACCTAAAGTTAAAGACTGGGCAACATATCTGAGAAAGTATGAAGTTAGCCACCAATAATTAAAAGAATGGTGGTGTACCACGTTACTCTGGGAATGAGATTACCAGAGAGCACTTAAGTTTAAAAACAGATATGTTTACACATACCTAAGGTACTAAGTACATATACCATACCTTTGAGAGACCAGTCAATGGTGGCATGTCTATCGACCAAGACCTCTATACGTGCAGCCATATGGGCCACTATGATAAACGCTCCCATAAATGCGTGATAATGAGTCAACAGAATGGACAGTAGAAAGTAGGAGGTTCGGGAAGGTGGAGAGCAAGAGTGGAAGGACAATGAAGGTGACAGG
>NW_026067916.1:223651-301391 GCF_014885135.2 Alexandromys fortis | reverse complement strand
GGGGGGAGGACAATGAAGGTAATGGGGGGGTGGAAGGACAATGAAGGTAACGGGGTGAAAGGACAATGAAGGTAACGGGGTGAAAGGACAATGAAGGTAATGGGGGGGGGAAGGACAATGAAGGTAACGGGGTAACCGGTTATGCTGCAATTTGTGTACGAATGTAATTGACAAGAAAGCAAAAATAAATTCATTCAAAAAGTGAATATGAAATTTTTTTCATATTCAAAGTAAAATTCTATTTATCCCCTGCAAAGAAAAGTAGAAAACTTTCAAGGGCAGGTAAGTAAAATATCACATTAACAAAAATTCTAAGAAATCTGGGAACTACTCTTTTGAATTCCAGACTGGAAACAGGCAAACTTTCAGAAACTCAAAATTCCAAGCCAGGAGAAACTTTTGGAACAGTAAAAATCATAATAAGCTCATCTGCTAGTATTTAGGTAATATTAATATTACACATATGAAATCTTTTAGATTTTTGTCTAAGTTTTCTGATCATCTAAGTAATGTATATAACAGGGAAGACAGTTTAACTATAACTCCAAAACTGCTGTTCCCCCAATGATGGGCTTATGTTGACACAGGAGTTCTCGCTCTCTCTCTCACTCTCTCTCACACACACACACACGCACACACACAATATTACAAAAGTCATAGATATATTTGAAAGGCAGGTCACCAGGACCAAGCCCTCTTTTTTCCCTCATACTTAACCAGTTATCACAGAAATATGAACATTTTTGTCAGGTTCCAAAAGCCTAAAAATTGTTTTCTTTGTCCTGTGATGTTGGGACTTGAGCACAGAAAATCCTGCACATGTGCAGCAGGTGCTAAACCACTGGGCATACTCCCAGTTCCTAAGTGATTCACTAATAAACAATTCATAGTTTTAGGCTGCTATTGATTAAATGGCTATAATATTCCAAAAATGAAATTCTTTAATGATTTCATAAAGTGCTAATATAATTTTTATTTTTTTACTTTTTTGGGAGTGTGCAGTTTTCACTTACCCCACCAAGATCCTTTATGTCTTTTTGTAGTTTTTCACATACGGTGAGAGAAGGTAAGTCAAGGTAAAATATTTTTCCACAGAGAGGCTTATATTTGGATTTTTCCAGTCTATTATCAGTTTTCAGGGATTTCAAGGACGGTCTGTTCTTTTCATTTTTGTCTTGGATGCCACCTGTGATTAAGAAAAGAATCAGGTAATGCTTTACGGGCGGTGGTGGCCCACGCCTTTAATCCCAGCACTCGGGAGGCAGAGGCAGATGGATCTCTGTGAGTTCGAGACCAGCCTGGTCTACAGAGCTAGTTCCAGGACAGGCTCCAAAGCCACAGAGAAACCCTGTCTCGAAAAACAACAACAACAACAACAAAAATTTAACAGAAAGGAAAAATTATTAGTTATATCAACTTAAGTAACTAGAACCTAAATGTGTTCCTAAATATTACTCCATAGGATGAAAGCCAAGTGCCTTGGTATGCTTTCCACAAATTCTATACTGGAGACCAAGAGCTGACCCGACGGGATGCAGTCATTACTTGTTCCTGCTTCTGTCTGAAGGCAGGGAACTCTGCACTCTTTCTGGAAGGCTCACTTTCTCAGGATGTAGCTTCATGCTATTCCTATCACCGGCGCTGTGAAAACTCAACACAGGGGTTTCAAAATTTAACAGCTTATTGACCTAGGCAAGAAGAAGAAAAAAAGTATCTAAACTAAAGAACCCAATTCTCAAGGGTTACTGAGTGCTCAAATTATGGTTTCATGGTGTTGGCTAGTATTACAAAGAACTAAATGATCGAATTCACGCACTTTGCTTACATATTTGGAACTCAGGCCCACAAAGGACATCGCCATTCATCTCCTTATTTTAAAAGAAAAGGAGATGAGAATCAAGCAACGTCTATACACTTTGCAAACGCAACCTGCATCTTATTACCTGGTTAATAGACACCTATGTATGCATCTCTCTCAGGGAAACTTATCATGAATTTTTATTTTAATCGATACGATGCAATTGAAATAGGAAACACGGCGTGTTTCTTTCTCACACACTACACACACACACAGCTTTAATTATGAGTGGAGCGGGCGCCTCGGCCGTCTGGGACCCGCGCATTGTCTCAAGCTGGCAGCCCCGGGAATGCGGGGTCGCAGCTGCGGCCCGGAGGGCACGAGGGGCCCGGCCCGCGCTGTCCCCTCACGGAGACCGAACGCCTTCATGGCGCCACCGAGAAGCCGCCACAAGTGTCACTGCGGCCGAGGCCCCCGCAGGGGCGACTCCCGGGAATCCACCGTGGAGCCGGCAGAGCAGGGAAGGAAGGATTAAAGGGACCGCGGCGGGGGAGGGGCTCCGTACCCGGGAGGGGCGCCTTGCTGTGGATCCTCATGGTCTCCAGGTTCATGGCAGCCACCAGGCACCTACATGCTGGGCCCGCACCGGGTGCCGCCGGTGACGGCCGCGAACACAAAGCTGCAGGGTCTCCGGGCCCAGGCCGCGGCGCCGCCGTGAGGGGCCGGTTCCGGCGCCGAGCCTCCCCCGGCAGGAAGGGGCCGAAGCTCCGACGTGCGAGCCGCGGCGGTTAAAGATTTGAAAACGCGTCACGCGACGACGGCGCCCGAACGCTCCCCGCCCTTCCTGCGCCGGGCCCGCCTCGCGCAAGCTCCACCTGCCGGGGTCGCGCGCCGCGGGCCCCGCCCCCCGGGACTCGGCCCCGCCCCCGGGCCGTGACTCCGCCCCGCGCGCGGGCAGACCCAGGCTCGCTGGGGCGCCCTTGGGGTTCCCGCGCCGCGCTGCGGACCCGCGAGTGGGGAGTGGGGAGCTGCCCCGGCGGTGGGTGCAGTTAGCCTCGCAGGCCGGGTGGCCATCAGCACCTGCTAGGTTTGCTGGGACACCGCCTTGCAGTCGCCGCGCCACCAGGTACGCCAGTGAGCCGCGCGTGGGACACGGGGCCGGGCTCCGGCTGACCCGCAGACAGGCCGCAGAGGTCCTGCGTGACCAGGGTGGTGGCGGGGCGGGGGTCCACCCGGCGGACGCGACCCTCGCTGCCCTTGGGAACTTTTGTTTGGTGAAGATCTGTTCCCTCTGTGTATATGTGTGATTTCTTTCTTTTTGCAACAATAAACGAGTAGAAAATGAAGTCTCAGGGTTTTTCATCTGTAAAACCATAATAGTAATAGGATTATGCCAAGACGAAATTGAGGTGTTTGTGATTTTTCTAATTTTGCTTTATAGATGAGAAAATGCGTCACGAAACTTGTTTTGAGTATACTTTTGCTTGCTCACCCTTACAACCGTTGTGTTTTGTGCTGTTTTGCATTTCTTAACTCTTGACCGTAATTGACTTTCTTCTGATGTTGATTTTTGATGCAGTACCTCAGACCAGTCAGTACAAATAAGTATATTGAAGCACAGACAAGTGAATTGTGAAACTGTTAGTCAAAGACAGGGCACCAAGATGGATTAGGATTGCTCAAGGAAATGATTTTGTTTTGAACGGGTTAAGGATAGAGCCCGGAGGAACTGTTCGTGGAACTGTCTGACTTTATTAAACTGTTCAGTAGACAGTTGGAGATATTTGTATTCACAGTCTGGGAGTGGGCGCCAGGAAGGGGAAATACACATTGAGACATTGTACTGATGGATTTGAATTTCTATACACGTGCTTAACAGATCTCGAGAAGGAGTCATACAGGTTTAGCAAACATTTAACATTTTCAGAGGAAAACTCGGTTTTCGAAATGTAAGCTACAGAAAGAACACAGAATGTCCATGTTTGTAAGATGCTTTAAATGTTTGAGAAATGTTAATACAGACTAGAATTGAAGCCCAAGGGAGGGCTGGAATGCCCTGGAGTAGAGAGAGCACATGGGATACAGAAGTAGGGATGGTCAGAGGCTGGGGAAAGGAACTGGGAGCTGGAAAAGAACCAGGGGCAAAGCAATGGTGGGAAGTCATGGAATTTCCTGCAGAATTGAGGTGGTGCCAACGTCACTAAACTATAGGAGTTGGTTAATTTTGAGGCTCGGTTTTAGTTTGAAAAGGGGCATAGTTGTTAGCTGTTGTGGGAGCTGAGGGGGGGGGGGTAGCCTTGAAAGCACAGTGAAGATCTCGCCCAGGGAAGAGATCTGTAATTGCTGTCCTTCTGCTCACACACCTCCATTCCCAAGAGTTCAGACCGGCTGACACCTGCAACGTAGACCTACGGCTTTGCTGTGTCATTCATTTCCTTAGTGACACCCTGAGTGATAATATGGGGAAGTAGAAGTTTCTGCACCCGACGAGCCTCTCCACAGACACAGTAGTCCAGATCAGACCTAATCAAACCCAATTAGGAAAAGCCCACACTTAATGGATACCAAGGTTCCCCAGGTGGCCTTCCAGCCCCCCAGAGAGAAGAGTCCTTCAGGTGAAGGGTTTCCATTCAAGAATAAATGAACGGGGCTGGAGTTATTTATACTAAGAAACTGTATTAAAGCACCCTGCTGAGAAAAACTGGGGAATATTGAGCAGAATTATGTGTGTCCAACTTGTTTGTTCGTTTACTTTTGGTTCTTTTTGGTTTTTTGTTTTGATTTTGACAGGGTCTTTGTAGGTAGCTCCGACTGTCTTGAAACTTACTGTGTAGACCAGGCTGGCCTCAAAACACAGAGATGTGCGCGTACCTCTGCCTCCCAAGTTCTAGGATTAAAGCTGGAAGCCAACTTGTGGCGCATAAACTATATGCATTCTACGATATCTAAGAATGTGGCCCAACACATTTGTAGATAACCATATCATGTCACAAAGATAAACATTTAGACACTGCTGGAACTAACTGAACAAGTATGTATTTGGCTATGAATCAAGAGAAATGAATTCATTTAGTCTTAAAGTAATTTTACAATGATCATGGGCAAATTCTAAGAGTTTACATGATGAATACTTTAATAATACCTATCACTTTTTTCTTCCACTTGAAGCCTTTCTCGCCAAAAAGTGTTCCTGTTTTCTTTCCTATCCATAGGAAAGCTTAGACTTAGCCGCTGCCTACTGCTCACTTGAGACCTCTAATAGTAGCTCTTTGTATTAGGTTCATTTACCAACTGTGTGTGTGGCAGAAGTGCAGAGGCAGAGAGGGTCAACTCAAGGCATCCAGGAAGCAGAGGACAGGGAGGGGCCTAGACGAGAGGGGAGAGTTGTGAATGCACAGGATGATTGGAATGACCGTGAATAGTCTGTCTTTCTGGAAAGGAAGTTTGCATCAAAGTCTGTTTGTGAGTGAGCCGTGGATTGCCGTGAAGTCCAGACTGGTCTGTAAGGCCCTCGCTTCAGTTCCAGCTTCCTGAGAGCTGGGACGTTCACCACCACACTAGGCTTTGTAGTAAGGGTTGTTTTGTTCTGTTTGAAAGTGGGTGTGCCTGTATATCTCGAGCTGCCCTGGGATTCACTTTGCTGACCAGGCTGGCCTTGAACTCTTATCTCTGCCTCCCATACCACTAAACCTGGCTCTGTATTATTATTTGTTTGTTTTTGAGGCAGGGTTTCTTTGTAGTTCTGGCTGTCCTAGAACTCACTCGATAGACCATGGTGGTCTTGAATTCACAGAGATCCACTTGCCTCTGGCTCCCAGAGTGCTGGGATTAGAGGTGTGCATAATAAATACTATAGCCTAACTGCCTTAGTTTCCTCACTAAGGTAAGTATAGAAAGACTACAGAAAGATACACGAATAGGAGATTATCAGGATGGCTTGCCACTGAGAATTCGACAATAACCTAAGTATAAGAGATTGTTTAAGCATTATTTATACACTCTGCAGAGCATTAAAAATGATATAAACATTTATCAGTGTTTGTATTACTTTTATAACAGAGTAGTTACAACCTAAATATTATTTACTTATTTTTCTCAAAACATCATGTACTCATATATCAAAGTCTAAATTTGTTTGTATGTATAGATACATATATCTGTATATATGTCTTCCAAAAAGTAATAAATATTGCTTGTCTTGTGAAGTTTTTATGAGATACCCATTAAGGCCATGTGTTTTTTAATTTTATAACTATGAAACAACTATTAATACACAGTAGCAATTGTGCTACATTGTGCTCTATTGTAGAATAGAGAAGGGGTCTGAGTCATGTTCATCTTAAATGTACCGAGTTTGTAAATTCTTAGTGGTTAGCTGCTTTTGTTCTGGCCTTGGTCAGAGGATGTTTCCTTATCTGTGGTTACCTGTCCTGCAAATGCGCTAATCACACAGCTTAGCCAAGCACGTCTTACCATAGGCGTGTGCTCGTTATGGTAGTGGCACACTAGCTTTCATCTGTAACTTATTACTTTTGACAGTGATAAAGCATGTGCTTTGATATAAATTTTATTCTGTTCTATTATGTTTTATGTTTGCAGGGCTGAGGAGCAAACCCAAGACTTGAGTATGTTAAGCGAGCACTCCTGGTTATTGTTTTTATAGTTCGGCAGGTAATTTTGAAGATATTTTCCACTAAACCTTATTACATATATACATATATTGTATATATTATATTTGTATGTATACATGTATTGTTTTATCTTTGCTTCAACAGATCTTTTTTTTAAACTTGTTAAAAATATGGAGCCTGAAACCGAGGGGCCGCCACCAACAACACAAGTAACACCTCTTCAGCAAATGATTGCCTCTTGTACTGGAGCTATATTGACATCACTAATGGGTAAAATTATGTAACTTTGAATATTCCATTTGAGTTTATTGTTTGTGAAGTAATGATATTTTTGAGGGATGTGTGTATGTATACGTATTTGTTGTTTGTGTATGAGTGCATATGGCAGCCAGAAGTCAATGTCAGTGCCTTCTGTTGCTCTTCCCCATATTCGTGTGTGTTCCTGTGTATGTGTGTATACACGCATGCATGCATATGTGTGTGCAGTTATGTGTGGAGGCCAGTTCGAGACAGCCTCTCACTGCAGCCAAAGGTTAATGATTGATCAGCAAACCCCAAGTCTTTGCTAGGATTACAGTCCAGTGCCACTGGGACAAATGTTTAACATAGATGCAGGGGATTCAAACTCTAGTCCATGTGCTCGTGTGGCAGGCACTTTACCAAGTCCCCAGGCTAACGATCATGTACGGTATGTAGGATGCTAGTATTTCTTCATCAGCATGATGATGTGAAAAGAACAGAAAATGAAGAGAATCGAATCTCTGCCCTTGCTTTTTCGCTCACGGGTGGGATGATACCTATTTTTCTGAGGTTTATCTTTTCATTGAAAATTAGGAGTCTCAGCTGGGTATGCTGGCACATGCCTTTAATCCCAGGTCTTGGGAAGCAAAGGCCTGTGGATCTTCGTAGGACAGCCTGGTTTACGTAGGTGTTCCAGGACAATAATAGAGAGACTCTCCTCTCCCCACCCCAAAAAAAACAGGGAGGAAGAAAATTAGTTTTAAAACAAGTTATTGGAGGTCTCTATCAACATTATTAAACTTTACAGTTCCTTTAGGTCTTTCAAAATAGAAAAGGAATAAAATATTTGCATATAGGATAATATAATTTTGGGCCACTCAAGAGTTTTTTAAATTTCTAAGGATTACTTTTTTATGTTTCGTAGAGTGCATTTCTTACAAAGCCAAATGACATAGATGATACCGTAGCATTTGAATGATTTAAGTTGACTATTTAATTAAGATAGCAAGTGATTAGAACATGTAAACCAATTGCTTTGTGGTGTGTCTTTAGGTCAGAATTCATGTTCATTATGACCTTACAAATTATCTAATGTGATTTTCTTGTTCTCTGATGAGGAATAGTTTTCTTGAAACCACAGTTTGATATTTTTTTTTCTTATTTTCATGAACTAGAACATTCAAATAAAAATGAGATGCAGATTTTCTTTGTTGTTCCAATGGATGGCATAACCTAATGCTGAAGATGATTTCTGGCTAGCCTACCCCAAACTTCATTTCCTACAGGCTTTATTTTATTTTATTTATTTATTTATTTATTTGGTTTTTCGAGACAGGGTTTCTCTGTGGTTTTGGAGCCTGTCCTGGAACTAACTCTTGTAGACCAGGCTGGTCTCGAACTCACAGAGGTCCGCCTGCCTCTGCCTCCCAAGTGCTGGGATTAAAGTCGTGCGCCACCACCGCCCGGCTCCTACAGGCTTTATTTGATGCAGATATGTTGATCGTATTGGGAAGACCAGCACTGTCCAGTTTTTAGTCACCTGTAATAGGAAGCTGTTCTTAAATCTTTAGACTTAGAAGTTTCAGTCATTGCTTTAATATTTTCTAACATTGTAGTGCTTTAGTCTTAATGGAGCTGTAGCTGCAGATAGAAATGCCTTGTGCTTGAGACGTGGTTGGCCGTCTGTCTTTGCTAGCTGAGGACACCTGTGCAAAGAGCCACACATAGGAGCAGAAGAACTCCTCCGTGGTGGGACACACGTTCAGTGCTGTTCTTAAACACCTTACCCATCACATAGAAACTAGGAAAAGTACGGATTGATGGGTGGTTTTTTAAATGACCATGCACCTCTTAGAGATTTAGAGATATCATATCTTAATTAAAAACTTTTATATTCATAGTGACACCCCTGGATGTTGTTAAAATTCGACTCCAAGCCCAGAACAACCCATTCCCCAAAGGTATGTATATTGGATATTGTGACAGTATTGTTAGAGTTTTAAACTGATACTGTACTCATTTTTGTTTCCATAGTATTTCTGTTAATTTATTAGAATTGATATGTTATCTAGAACCATTTTTTTCACCTTCTAATTGAACCTAATGAGATGTAGGCAGAAAAAATGTGTATGGTAGCTATCCTTCTTTATTTATTGTATGTAAATACATCTACCCATCTGTTTCTTAACATTTTTATGGACTACCTTATTGAAGTAGAGAATGACTGTATATGTGAGTATATGCTATTCAGACAAGAATAGTCCTTTTCAGTCTCTTTAGAAAAGAACAGGTTTCTAAGAGATAACAACAAAACATAATAAAATATAGTAAGATAAAACAAAACCATCACATCAAAGTGATTTCTTTTAGTGTTTTAAAGAGGTTATTGGTTTTCTTGATTTCAACCCTGAGTTTGATTATTTCTTGCCATCTATTCCTTTTGGGTGTCTTTTTTTTTTTATTCTAGAGCTTTCAGGAGTGCTGTTATTGGTAGGAGGTCTCTCCTTCTTTTTTAATGTAGGTATTTAGTGCTATAGGTTTTCTTTCAGAACTACCGTCCTTGTGTCCGAGAAGTGGGTGTGCTTTGTACTCATTGTTGTTCACTTCTAGAAAGACCTTGACTCATATGTCGATCCAGTTCGCTAAGTTTCCACGAGTCTGTCGACCTTCTTCTGTTTCTGTTGTTGATACCCAGTTTTAATCTGTGGTGGTCAGATAGGATGGAGGGTTTCAGTTTTCTTATATCTGTTAAGATTTGCATGTATCCTAGTATGTGGTCAATTTTGGAGAAAATTCTGTGAGGTGCAGAAAAGGTATTTTCTTTTGTGTTGGGGTGACATGTTCTGTAGTATCTGTGAGGTCCATGTGGTGTCTGACATCAGTGTGTTTGGGTGACATGTTCTGTAGTATCTGTTAGGTCCATGTGGTGTCTGACATCAGTGTGTCTGGGTGACATGTTCTGTAGTATCTGTTAGGTCCATGTGGTGTCTGACATCAGTGTGTCTGGGTGACATGTTCTGTAGTATCTGTGAGGTCCATGTGGTGTCTGACATCAGTTAGCTCCCACATTTCACTGTGTGGTTTTTGTCTGGAAACCTGTCTGTTGGTGAGAGTGGGGTGTTGATGTCTCCCACTATCAGTGTGTGAGGGTCAATGTGTGATTTTAGCTGGAGTAGTGTTTCTTTTATGAACTTGGGTGCCCTTGTGTTGAGGCATAGATGTTAAGAATTGAATGTAGTGTCATTCCCTATCTCTTTGATTAGTTTTAGTTTGAAGTCTATTTTGTCATATATTAAATGGCTACACCAGCTTGCTTCATAGGTGCATCTCCTTGGAATATCTTTTTTTCATTCTTTTACCCTGAGTTGATGTCCATCCTTGATGTTAAGGTGTGTTTCTTGTTTACAACAGGATAGGTCTTGAGTGTGTGTGTTTCCCCTCTGGGATTATTTATTCCTTGTGTTTGGGGGGCGGGGGTTTACCACTTTCGTTGGTTTGTTCTGTCTAGCACCTTCTATAGGGCTCGGTTTTATCATGGAATGTCTTATTTCTCCACTGTGATCGAAAGTTTTATAGTCTGGGCTCTCTTAGAGTCTGTAAAACATTTATCTGTCTAGGCCCTCTGACTTTCAGCATCTCTATTGAGAAGTGCTATTTTAATAGGTCTGCTTCTATATGTTACTTGTCCCTTGCAGCTTTTAATAATTTTTTTTTTTGTTCTGTATGTTTAGTATTCCAGAGAAAACCTGATAGAGTTGGGTCGCATAACAGGATAAGTGGGGGGAAGGTTGGAGGAGAAGGTCTTCCCGATCAATTGGACATGGGGACAGAAAGGAGGGGGAGGCTGCAGAAGGTGTCTGAGATGAGGGTGAGACTGGGGGACTTAGCCTACCTGTTTCTCTCTGTCATTTTATAATGCAGTATTGTTCGTGACTTTATGTGGAATTGGATAAAAGTAGTTCTATATCTTATCTGATGGACAAGAACACCAATCTATAATCAATCTTTGAAAACTTTGTAAAGGTAGCATATCAAACAGAGGTAGCAGAAAGTTGACTGAGCTTTCTGCTTTCAAATAAGTTGTCTTATTTGAATCCTCCCTATTCTGAGAATGTAGCTGAGTGGGTGAATTGCTTACCTAGCATGTGTGAAGCCCTGGGTCTCAGCATCAATACGGAGGAGAAAATAATAATAATTAATAATAATAATTTTAAAAGTAAGCTAAAGCTTTCCCGTTGAGTATGTAGGAATATGGTGATATGAGCAATCATATTGCAGATAAGGGCAAGAGAGTAGTAAAAAGAGATCAAAAGGTTATGTGTACACATTAAAGAAAATTGTGGGTGCAGAAGGGAATGCTTAGGCCTATACATTATGACACAGAATTCTGTCTCACTGAACAGAGAAGACAGTTCTGTCAGCAGTGTGAGTCCATCGGGACCAGCTGTGGTAAGTTAGGTAGAGCTGACAGCTGTCTAGACGGCGGTACAAATAACAGGACAAGCACTGCGTGCTTGTGTTTGTGACGTTTGTTCTGTGTGTTCCGACAGCAGATTTCCCGCGTGTGCAAGAGCTGACATGTAAAACGCTCCTCCTCTTTCTGTACTTTTCTAGTCTCGCTATTCTTGCCGCGTATCTGTAAAAATAATGTCGTTGTATGACGTAATCACTGGTTATTGGGCTCCTCTTTGTCAGGAAAGTGTTTTGTGTACAGCAACGGACTCATGGATCATATGTGTGTCTGTGAAGATGGGAGCAAGAAAGCATGGTACAAGAAGCCAGGAAATTTCCAGGGAACACTGGTAAAGAGATGATTTTATTTGGAATCATTGTATGTTTTCTGTTCTTATATTTATTCTTCTGTGTGACTATCTAATTATAAGGGAATTAAAAGCCCATCATACTAAATCATGGTAAAGAATTTTCTTTACAACTTGCTAACTTTAATATGTTCCTCTTATTTATATAGGAAAAAGAAGTAACTTTTAAAGCCATTTTTAAATTTTTTGAGATTTGTAGATCTCCCATGCTGTTAAAAACATACAGCGTCGTGTATGCTTGTCCCGTATCCTTGGTAGTATTACCATCAATGCGCTTTTAAGGAGAGCACTATGAGGACTTTGCTTGTTCCCTTTGAAGAACAAGACCCATTTCCTGGTGCTCTCAGCGCTTTGTAACCCCTGGCAGCTTCTAATCTGTTCTTAATTTAGAAAACTTCATGATGTGAAGAATGCTATGTAAATGGAACCACGGCGTATGCTGTCTTTAGGAGTTGGCATTTTCACTTCACACCACCCGGACCCCAGGAGATTCATCCAGGCTGTGTATGAGCTGGCCTCAAACCCATAGAGATCTGCCTTCCTCTGCCTCCTAAGTGCTGGGATTGAAGTGGTGTGCCACTATGCCCAGCTTCCAGTGCGTTTTTTAACTTGTAACACTATCATTGAAACACTTTTCCCTCAATGTAGGTTTTAAATTCACTGTCAATTTTTGTTATTTAATTAATAGATGGATTATATTAATGTAGTTACAGATGTAAGCGCTTGCCTTTTCCCTTTCTGCTGTTTTTGTTTCTGTTTGTTATTTTTCTTGCCTTCCGTTCTGTTACATGTTTATCTTTTCCATTTTTAGCAGTCGTGTTTTTGTCTAGTTTCTTAGCTGAAGCAGTCTAATTTTTTTAACTTCAAGTATGTTGATAAATGATAATTCTGTGTTTTTGTTTTGTTTTGAATGTTAGCTCCTTTGAAATCTTTATCAGGGAACTCAGGCATCTTACCCCAATTTCCGTGTTTATTATTGTCTTGTCTTTGTGTATTATAACACCTTTCTAGTTCTTAGAATGGGCAAACTCCAAATTCTAGTTAAACATTTTGTCTAAACTTTCTTTGAGGGGGTGGCGTGGTTTCCCAGAGGAAGAGGGCGTGTCACATGGCTAATGCAGCATAGCCAGAAACCTAGGTTCTCTGCTCACCTCCCGTTGGCAGCAAGTTTGGGGGAAATGACTATGGGCAGAAGTGGGAGTTTGGGCTCTTTCCTCTGGCTCTGGGATGGAGTGACGTCATTACTGTCGGGTGATGGCACAGTTCCTCCCGCTCCACCATTCCTCTTCTCTCACCACCGCCTTAGAGTAGTAGACAGAAGTGTTATCTGGGGTGGAAGTTTATCGTGGTGATTGATGTTCTGTGACACCAACCCCCTGAAGGTGCTACAGAGCCTCATCCAGCCTTAAAGGGAATTGAGAGGACGACCTCCTCGGCTTTTGCTGGCCTGGTTCTGAGCAATGGTTGGCTGGAGGAGAGCAAATGTATCTTAAAAGTTCTCTTCCTCTTCCCAGCTTGTGAGTAGCCTTTCCTAACACGGCTCTTAAAGCTGCAGAGTTGTGATTGTGTCTGCATCTTTTTAGGCGCACGTAGGGTGCTGGTTTATAAATATACCTTGTTTTATTTCTGTGTTTATTAGCTGGTGGACATTTAGGTTATTTCCACTAATAATGGAAATAATGCAGTTATGAACATGTAAATTTTTATGTGAACATGTGTTTTAATATCTCCTGCATGTGTATCTAGAGTTGAATTTTTGGGTTATGTGGCACCACTTTAACTTTTTGAGAAACTGCCAAACTGTTTTACAAAATGGGTATACCACCTTACTTTCCCATAAGTAATATATGAGGCTTCAAAATTACCCATTCGTCATCAGGACCCCTTTTCTCCTTCTCTGCTTTCCTCCCTTTCTCCTCCCCCTTCTTCCCTTCGTCCTTCCTTTCTGGGAGGAGGTTTCAGTGTACTGCTTGGCTGCTCTTCCTGGCCGAGCCCCACAGATGGTCCCAGGCATGCGCGGCTGCACCTACCTCGTCTGTGTGGTTCAGTTGTCTGGTGTGTTTGAAGTGGTGTGCAGTTCACTTCACAGTGGTTAATGATGTCGAATGTGTTTTACATGGTGCTGCTTCTATTCCATCTTTTAAAGTTTTTTTTTATTAAACTGTAAGAGTTTGTCTGCTATTTGCTTTAGTTTCTGATTCCTCTCCAAAGTGGTCTTTAATGACACTCTCAGATTTCATACTTAGGAGAGTTTCTGTGATCAATTCTGTACTTCCTTTTTATAGTCATGCTATAAAAAAAGTACAAAAATTTGTATTTTAGAAATGAATGTTTAAAATATTGAAATTACCAGTTACTTATCATCATAAATTTTATCAGTTTTAAAGATGGATTTTGTTTACCTTTCTGTTATAATTTTAGGATGCCTTTGTAAAGATTCTTCGAAATGAGGGCATTAAATCCCTGTGGAGTGGCCTCCCTCCTACTCTGTAAGTTGAAATTTTCTACTAAGCATGGTTGTAATCATGGTTGTTCATCACCATTGAACAGAGCTGCATTTTAATATGAGGACTCTTTCATTTCCTGAAGTATTGTTTCATGAGTTTCACAACTGTACATTTGGTGTTCTAGAAGGACTCACAGAACCCAGGGAAGGGTGTATTCATGTATGTGGTTTGTTACAGTTAGAGCACTGATGGGAAGCCTGAGGACCTCAGTGTGGTTCCCAGCACACACTTAATGTCAGGCACATTGACACGCCTCTGTAGTCCACCACTGGGGAGGCAGACACAGGGTGTCCCTGCTGCTTGCTGGCCAGATCATTTAGCTTGAGGTGCAGTGCAAAACCCTATCCCCAAAAGAAGTCGGATGGAAAGCAGCTGAGTAAGACACTTAACATTGACCTTGTGTCTTTGTGCATGCACACACTCTCACACACACGTACACATACATACACGCAGATGTGTACACAAGTACCTTTCTTTCAGGGGGTAGTTATAATTTCTAGTTTAACCCGTATAAAAACTTATAACATATGAACTTAACAGTATAGCTGAGGCCTTTGATAATTCCTAACTTATTTTGTGTTTTTAACAGAGTGATGGCAGTTCCTGCCACAGTTATTTATTTTACCTGCTATGATCAATTAAGTGCTTTTTTGAGAGCTAAATTAGGAGAAAATGAAACCCGAATACCAATAGTTGCTGGAACTGTTGCCAGATGTAAGTAATGAATTTGTTTTCATTTTGATTTCTATTTAGAACATCTATTTAAATTCTGACATTTACAGAGAATCTGTTTAATATACAGAATACTGGTATGATGTATTTTGCATTCTAGTTTGTATTAATTATTGATATCCATACTCCAGAAGTCATGTAGTAAGTAGGTGATTGCCATCAGAATGAGATGGGATTATCTCATGTTCTTTAAATCTTAATTATTAAGAATGATGTTAGAATTTATTCTTATTCACCTAAATTTTCAATATATTTGAGCCCATACATGACTCAGGTCAAAGCTTTAATCACATTTTTTATAAACTCAATGATTCAAAGCTTAATTAAAAGGAAGATTGTGTCTGTGCAGAACATTTTCTTTCAAAGAGGTTTATGCTGGACTTGGTAGCACATGACTTTACTGCCAGCACCTGGAGACAGGTCACTAAGGCTGGTTCTATAGAGAGGGTTGTGTGCCAGCCAGGGCTGCATAGTGAGACCCTGCATCGGCATGAGAAGAGAAGCAGTTGTCTATCTATTGCCCTCTGGGCTCTCCGCTTGGCTCTAGCCTTTCTAGTATGACCCTCGAAAGAGCTAACGTGAGCAAGAAGGTATATGTCAATTTTAACACAATTATCATGAGAAAAACATCTTTTGATCGTTAGTGATTCTATTTTATTCTTCACAGACATTAAGAATAACTGAAGATAACATAGACACATGAGGTATTAATGTAGAAAGGTAGAATAATTGGGGGCGGAAGGATGCAGGGAGGAGAGGGGTCACGTGGAGATGGGGACAGGAAACAGAAATCAACCAAAACAAAATATATTCATTTAAATTTTTAAAGAAAAAACCCCAAGTATATTTGTAAATGCCACAGGAACCTTTTACTTTATCAGCAAATTAAATTTTTAAAAATACAAAATATAGACTTAACCTGGCAGGAGAGTTTCTCCAGGGTGAGGTTTGTTCATTGTGCTCCTGGTGTGCTGACCCCTGCAAGCTCCCCAAATGCAGGAAACTTGAGTGTATGATTTCTGGCAGTGGGGGAGGGAATTAAAACAGTAAAACCTAAACGTTAATTTTGGCTCCCATCATATCTGCTTTCATGTTTCTGTTCTCTGTTTGTATTAGTTGGTGCAGTAACAGTGATAAGTCCACTCGAGTTGATCAGAACTAAGATACAGTCTAAGAAGTTTTCTTACAAGGAACTATGTCAGTTTGTGAGCATGAAAGTGTCTGAAGAAGGCTGGCTCTCCCTTTGGAAGGGCTGGGCGCCTACTGTTCTCAGAGACGTGCCTTTCTCAGGTGGGTTTGTCTCACTCGTCGCTGCTAGTTTTAGACCTTTGTCTTGGGTCGTGTATGAATTTTACTAGGTTTTAAACTCTTGATGGTTAAAAGTAAACTTTCTGTGTTGACCACACATGTGTTGCTCATTGTTTGAGTTTGAGATTTGCACAAGCCTTTAATGATGGACCAGTTTCTCATTCGGGTCCGTGTCTTTTCTCTTGTGTCTAATTGCTGCTAAGCATTTGTTGGTACATAGTCATACTCAGATAACACAAACTACCTTAACACTGTCCTAAATAAGTCATAAGGCAAATGAAATACAAATCAAACTATTATAAAATATACTTAAGACCAACTTTAAGTTAACTGAACTCTTAATTTTCAGTAATTAAAAATAGACATTTTAAAATCTCATGTCTGTAATAGCAACAACACTGAGATCTGGAGAGATGAGGATCTCCATGAGTTTGAGGCAAGGCTAGAAGACTACACAGTAAGAAGAGTTGGCTCAACAGTTAAGAGCACTTGCTACATTTGCTCTTCCTGTGGAAGGCCTGGGTTTGGTTCCCAGCTCACAGATGGCAGCTCACAGCCATCCTAACCAGTTCCTGATCTGACATCTCTTCTGATCTGGCACCAGGCGTGCCAGACACATGCAGGCAAAAACATATAAAATCAAAATTTTTTTTCTCTTATAAAGGAAAACATTTAATTGGAGCTGGCTTACAGCTTCAGAGGTTTAGTCCATTATTGTCATGCAGGGACATGGTATCCTGTAGGCAGACATGGTGCTGGAGGAGTTCTTCATCTTGATCCACAGCCAGTCTCTCTGAGCTACTTCACCACACCTTGCTGGTTCTTTTTTAAATTGTATATTTATAATAAATATGCTTTACAAGGCTTTGTGGGTAATATAGTTGCAATTGAGATTTTCCTATTAGCTGATATCTGACTGCCTTTTAGAAAAGTGAATAAATGCCATTTTTCTAAATATCTTGAGGTTTTTTTGTAGATAATATACATTAGGACTTTATTTTTCTTAACTTTTTCTTGTATGTTAGTAGTCACTGCTGCTACAATTTTTTCTGCATATCTTTTATCAGTCTGAAGAAATAACTTTTTGTCTCTATATTTTCAAGAAATTTGTTTGCTTTAAATGGAAGGGTTAATTTTATTAAATGTTCACCATCATAAGTAGGCTGTCCCATGGGTTTATTAATACAGTATGTAACATGAATTATCCTAACTACCCTTATTTATGGAATACCTCCATCTAGCCACCGTGTATGGCCTTTTATCTATGTTCAGTGTGCTTTGTCTCGCTATACATTCCTGCACTGTGCCCTAGATCGCTGTTCCTGTCTTTCTCCTGCTTGAATTCCTGCACTGTGCCCTAGATCGCTGTTCCTGTCTTTCTCCTGCTTGGATCCCTCACTGTGCTCTAGATCACTGTTCCTGTCCTTTCTTCTGCTTGCATCCCTCACTGTGCTCTAGATCACTGTTCCTGTCCTTTCTTCTGCTTGCATCCTGCACTGTGCCCTAGATCACTGTTCCTGTCTTTCTCCTGCTTGGATCCCTCACTGTGCTCTAGATCGCTGTTCCTGTCCTTTCTTCTGCTTGCATCCTGCACTGTGCCCTAGATCACTGTTCCTGACCTTTCTCCTGCTTGAATTCCTGCACTGTGCTCTAGATCGCTGTTCCTGTCTTTCTCCTGCTTGAATTCCTGCACTGTGCTCTAGATCGCTGTTCCTGTCTTTCTCCTGCTTGGATCCCTCACTGTGCTCTAGATCGCTGTTCCTGTCTTTCTCCTGCTTGCATCCCTCACTGTGCTCTAGATCGCTGTTCCTGTCTTTCTCCTGCTTGCATCCCTCACTGTGCTCTAGATCGCTGTTCCTGTCTTTCTCCTGCTTGCATCCCTCACTGTGCTCTAGATCGCTGTTCCTGTCTATCTCCTGCTTGGATCCCTCACTGTGCTCTAGATCGCTGTTCCTGTCTTTCTCCTGCTTGCCCTGTCAGGTGTTTGTTCATACTTTAGCTATATTGATGTACAAGTTTTTGTTTTCTCAAAAGACTTAAAATATTAGTCAGAATTTCAGTTCCCCCCTTTTTAGTCCCACTTAGTTTTAAGCATAAATAACAGTGTGTCAAGACTAGAGTTTCTGTTTTACTTTGATTTGTAACATTATAGCTCTGTTCTCTAAAGTCTGCATTGTGTCTAAATTTGTGCTCATTTCATTCTGTTTTGTAGCAATGTACTGGTATAACTATGAAATTTTAAAGAAGTGGTTGTGTGAGAAATCTGGTTTATACGAACCGACATTTATGATCAACTTTGCTTCAGGGGCATTGTCTGGTTCTGTAAGTTTTTTTTTGTTGTTGTTGTTGTTGTTGTTACTGTTCCAGTAATTGCTAATTAGTATTGAAAAAGAACAAGATCTTAGCTAGCATTTCATGTATATTGAAAGGACATTTTTTCATATTTTCAGAAAATAAACTATTAGACATTAAATTGTTTTCAAATGTATGTTCTGTTTTTACTCTGCACACATTCATTTTTGAACAACTTGTATTGGTTAGACAATTCCAGTTATGATTATGTGGATGCAGCCCTTTTTTCTTACAGAGTATTTTGCAGTCCATTAGGTCGATCAATGAACTAGATGTGGAGAGCTGCTTGTCACGGAGTTTTATCTAACATGTATCACCAAACCAAACAGACGGTGTTCTAGCCTCTGCTGCTGTGCTTCTTTGGAAACATTTTGGCTATTTAGAAATTTCTAAAGGAATTCGAGAAACATTGAAAACAGAAGGGAAGAATCACAAAGGACCATTTTTGGGACTAGGAAGCTCATCCTTCCTCACCCTCCAAGTGGTACAGGTTCATCCTCGGCCAGAGAGAGTTTTCTTAGATCCATTACTTCCAAAATTAATGTGTGGCCATTTGCCGCACGACACGGCAGATCGTAGTTACAGAGCAGCGTGCCTGAGTCAGCACTGAGTGCCGAGAGGCGGAAGCAGGAGGACCTGGGTGCAGGGCCAGCTTGGGCGACATGATGACGTCCGTTGTCTTTAAAGGGCTGAGTAGAGAGGTGGGAAGTTGCAGGAAAACTGGGGTAATATGCCAGAAAACCTAGGATAAGGCAGCTGGTGTTGAACATGCAGAAATCAGAAAACAGGTTCAGATCTTGGTCAGTTCAGCTAGCAGTAAACACAGGGGCAAAAATAATTAGAACTGAATGATGACCTCGGGGTACGCCAGCTCTACAGGAATAGGAACGACTACAATTTAGTGTTGCTACTGAGCATAAATTGTTAATTTTTAATCTTTCAAGTAAAGGTTGTCTGTACAGTGGCAGCGGCTCATGGCTGTGATGGCACACATCAGACGTGGCTCAGCTGACACTAGAATGCACAGGAGCAGCCTGCTGCCTCTTGACTGTGGGGATGAGAAAATGGCAATGTTTTCATATTGTCTGCAATCTTTGCAGCTGATTTCAAGAACAGCACACTGCTGCGATGAAATAAAATGTGATTTTTAAGAGACGTTTTATGAATGTATTTATCCAGACATGAGCTAGGAAGCAAAAATGCTGTATATGGATATTGTATCAGATATGAGAACATTCTTAAAGGAATTTAATTATCTTTTTAAATCTTAAGGCAGTATGGAAAAAGGTGTTAAATTACATCACTTTGAGAAGAGTTTAGAAACTGTGATTGTTGAACCCTTGCAGCTATAAGATCGATTCAAAGGTATATGGAAACTAAAAAGTTTGAACTACATTTTCATTAACTTTTAAATTTAATTTTTCTAATATTTGGAAAATGTTTCCTGGAAATTTTCATATGCTCAATACAGACTGAAGAATTTCTACTTTAAAATATGTTAAAAAACTAAGTGTGGTGGCTCATGCCTGTAATCCCAACACTTGGCAAATATAGACATCAGTGTTAAGAGTTCAAGAGTCCTTGGGGCCTCAGTTGAGGTGGAAGGCGAGTCTGAGGTCTGGGAGAGCCACCCCCCATACGCACTAACAACACGTAGTACAATAGCATTGTATGGCACAGGAGGATCAGAGTTATGAACACTGGGTATAAAGCCACGGAGGACTTTCTGAGGCAGTTTACTTTTATGATAAATCCTGGAGATGTAATGTGTTTTCATCAATAAAAGATTTACATATATCTGGTTTATTTTAAAATTCAGTTTGTGATTTTGTGATTATCCATATTAAATCATGTGCTAACACATTTTTTTAAATATCTTTTTAAAAATTAAGGATTTAAACCTACTTTTTGATAGTTTGCAGCTGTTGTGACTTTGCCATTTGATGTAGTGAAAACACAGAAGCAGACACAACTCTGGACATACCACAGTGGTAGAGGTGAGTTCAATTAAGGCGTTATAAGACGCCGCTGCTTCCCTCACGTGACTTGTTAGGGATACAGAAAATCAGGAGACACTGCTGTTTCTCTTTGACCTTTTTCCTCTTTAATGAAACCGATAAGGTGTACTCTTAGGTTGGAATACCTAGAAAGCTTAACTGCTATGAAGAAAAAAAGATTACTTTTATCATGAAAAGCTACACTGTTATAATTTTTCTTGTAGTTTGTTTCAAACCTATCTCAAATTTATATTTTTATTCACGATGTAAATACTCTTTTACATAAATTAAGACAGATCAGTATGAATGACCTCCCCCCCCCCCCCCCCCCCCCCCCCCCCCCCCCCCCCCACCCCCCCCCCCCCCCCCCCCCCCCCAAATCTGGCCATCCATGGCTACATCGTAAGACCTCATCTCCCAAAAGGATGGTAAGAAATTACTTAGGAAGTTTTTAATGAAGTTGATGCTTAGTTTCCTCAATTCTTACTATTTCCCCATCTGTTTCCTCCTCTATTTTTCACGTCTTTGTGACCTGTAACTTCCTCTAGAATGAAGTGTGCTCTTATTCACGCCTACTACACCCGCCCACTCATACCATCATTCATTTTGGTTTAAAAGTCTAGGGAACCTGGCTGTGATTGTGCAGGCCTGTAACCCCAGCATTTGGGGCGTGGAGGCAGGATCGTGAGTTCAAAACCATCCTAGTGAACATGGTGAGACCTTAGAAAAGGGAGAGATGAGAGGAAAAGGAAAAAGAAATGGCACATAACAGGCCTAAAGGAATTGCCCATTATCAAAATGTTTTGTATAAGCTTCATGATGACCTAAGTTCATGTAAATAATACTTTCTAACCTGTGATTGATTTCACATAAAGTTGGCATTGTTTGTTTATAGATCCCTATAAATTAATCTGAATGGCTTTATCTTTGACTTACTAAATGCAAAGTTTCCTGTAATATTAGACACTAATGAAGCCTGGGGGTTAATTATAGTTTATCCTCTCGGTCTCCTTTCCCATGGTGAGCCTTCTAGCTGCCTAAGCACTGTCTACCTTTGATAACTTAGAATTATTTTGTTTTCCTTCCTCCTCTTCAGAATGCATCTTGCCCATTAAGTATCTGCGGCAGGAGTCTTCTGGCTGGTATCATATCTCATAGGCAGTGTGGCTGTGGCATCAGTGGCGCCGAGACAAGAAAGCCGTGCTTTTCAGTGGCTGAAGTCTTACCAGTTACTGCTTTTTCTCTAGTCAGTGCCTCTCTTTTTCAGCTCACAGTGCGGAACCTTAAAGGAGAGCTGGGTTGTTTTTCTTAGACCCCCACTATCCACTTTGACCTATTGCTCCTCTTGAGTAACTGATGGATTTCCAGTCCAACAATGTACATATGGGTTGCAAAGTTATACAATAAATAGTCCAGAGTCATTTTGTATTGCACACCATTTTTATTACACATTACTTATCCCCCCCCCCCCCCCGAATAGCTTTGCTCAGTTTTGAAGTGATGTCATTTATCTCTAAGTGTCTTTGTCACTCTCCTGTTGCTGTGACAACACCATGACCAGGGCAGCTTACAGAAGAATCATTTCATGGGATCGGAGTTCAGAGGGTGAGTCCATGACTGTCAGGCAGGCAGGGGGCTGCAGCAGTGGCTGAGAGCTCACATCTGAGGCAGAGCGAGACAGACAAGGGACATTGGAATGGTGGAGTCCCAAGTGACACATCTCCTCCAACAGGGCCGTACCTAATCCTTCCCAAATAATTCCACCAGCTGGGAACCTAGGATTGAAACCCATGAGCCTGAAGAGGCCATTCCCATTCAAAGCACCCCAAGCCAGGCGCAAAGTCAGTGAACTGTGTATGGAATGATATGCCCAGTCTTCATCTGTTACTCAGTTACTGAATGTCTGTTCTGGGTTAGGTACCAGGCAGCAGAGCACCAATAATTAAGGTATTCAAAAACCTACCAGAAGACAGGGAACATTCAGAAGCATATAGGGTATAGTAAGTGCCAGTTCTATAACATTTACCTCATCTATGAATACAGCATTTTTATTTAACTTCTTAAAAACTTGGGCCACTAAGATTGGTAAGCAATCTTACTAAGACTCCTGCCACCAAGCCTGATGACCTGAGTTCAGTTCCTAGGTCCCAGCCAGTGGAAGGAGAGAACTGCCCAGCAGGTTGTCCTCTGACCTCCTCATGTGTGCACAGTACATATTCATAAGTGCACAGATTAATTATTAACTTTTTAAACACCATGATACTTAATGTCACCATTTTAAACTTAACCCAAATTTGTCTGTTTTCTAGAGCTTAAGTTTCTCCAAACATATTTGATAACTTAAATATTATTTAAATTGTTAATCATTTTCATTCTTCTTAAATATTTAGGGAATTAATACAATGTAGTGATTTTTGTCTTTTTGGATCCTTTTTGCCTTAAAATCTATTTTGTCAGTCACTGTGAGGTGGTGCATGTTTATAATCCCAAGACCAGGGAGGCTGAGGCAGGAAGGTCCTCAGCTGAGGCGTGGCTGCCTACATAGGAAGACTCTGGCTTTTATGAGAGGAGGAGAGTCTGCCAGCGCCTTAAGCTGTGTGGTTTGGCTTCTGTTTTCTTTCCGTGTCTGTTTCTTCACGAGTGATGTGGATTTTATCTAGTCAGCATATTGCTAGGTCTTGGACTTCTTTAATCTACTCATCCAGTCTGTAGTTAAAACAGGCATTTTTAGAGGATTTTTTTCCTGTAATCTCTCTATCTGTCTTGCTTGCTTCTGTCTTGTGTCCTTCAGTCTGCCTTCCTGACTGCAGATTGGCCTTGGTATAAACATAGCTAAATAAGATCTTACTATGCAGTTCTCAAGAGCAGCGGAGGCAGCATAGGGTCGTTTGTTCATTATCCGGCCGGGAGTGGGCTGTTCACAGGAGAGCCTGCCTGCCTCTGAGCATTGTTTCCAAACTTACTGTGTCTTTGTTCTGTGGACTGGCTAGAAACCGTGTGCAGTGAAGGTGAAGGTGTGCAGTTATTTAGAGGCTTCATATTTGGATTCCCTTTTAGCGAAGTTTTCATATCTTGTCCCTCACCCCCATACTCTGAGATGTGTTGCTACCTAGCACCTATCATTTGAAGGAAACATTTATAGATCAGGTTAGAAAGCTGTGTTTGAAGCAGAACTGCATTAGGGGAAAGACTCATCCTCAGAGCCATTCTTAGACAGAGACATTTTTTTTCTTCTGTTAAAACTACGGATAATAAAATTGAAATGAAAATGTTGTTTCTGGAATTGCCTTAGATGAGAATACATTAGATATATTAGGTGGGTTTTCTCTAGCTTCCATTTTTCGTTGTTGAGACTCTGAACATTAAAGAAAGTACAAATAGTAACACCACTGATTTGATTGTGTGTGCTCCTCCTTGCTTGTATACTGAGTACACATTTGCATGTAGAGTTACCACCTGTTTAAGGAAGCCAGGTATTAAAAATTGAATTTGGGTCTGGTGGTTCACATTCATACCCCAGCACTCAGGAAGCTGAGGCAGGAAGATTGTGAGCTTGAGGTTAGCCTCAGCTAGAGTGTGGGTCAGCCTAGGCTATGTACTAAGAACATATTTTATTACAATGAAATAACCAAAGATAATACACACTTTAATTTATATATGATCTTGTAAAGGTTTGACTAAGAATGGCCCCATAGGCTCATATATTTGGTCCCAGTTAGTGGAATTGTTTGAAAAGAATTAAGAGGTGTGGTCTGTTGGAGGAGATGTACCAGTGGGGGTTGGGCTTTGGCCCAGTGTTTCCCCCTCTACCAGCTGCCTGAGGATCAGGATGTAAATAAAGCTCTCAGCTGCTTCTCCAGCACCATGCCTCTCTGCTCCCTGCCGTGATGATCATGGACCAACTCCAGAATTGTAAGGAAGCCCAATTAAGTGTCTTTTTATACAGGAATTGCCTTCGTTGTGTGTCTCTTCACAGCAATAGAGCAAGAACCAGGACAGATTGTTAAGTTGTGTTTTACAGTGTTTTTTTTTTTTTTTTTTTCCTTTAACATTTATAGTTCCTGTGCCTTTGCATGTGTCAACCTGGGCTATAATGAAGAACATTGTTTCTGAAAATGGATTTTCTGGGTTGTTTACAGGTAAACATCCTTGCTTTACAATCTTTGAGCACAATTATGAGTTTTAAATTTTCTGTAATTCACTTCTAAGAAGAAGTGATACTTAATATTTTATATTTATTATTTTCTCTTAAATGTTATGTTAGTAATGTTCAATAGTAGCTTTATTGTTATAAGTAGAATTTGAATTTGAAGTTGGGAATGAGCAGTTTGTTCTGCTCTTTACTACCTATTTATGATAATGGGATTTGGTATTGTAATTCATTACATTTGGTCATAATGCTGCATTTTTAAAAAATAAGGTAAGCTGGGCAGTGGTGGCGTATGCCTTTAATCCCAGCACTCAGGAGGCAGAGGCAGGCAGATCTCTGTGAGTACGAGGCCAGCCTGGTCTACAAGAGCTAGTTCCAGGACAGGCTCCAAAGCCACAGAGAAACCCTGTCTCGAAAAAACAAAATAAAAATAAATAAATAAGGTAAAATTAGCCGTGTGCTGGTGGCACCCGCCTTTAGTCCCAGCACTTGGGAGACAGAAGCAAGTGAATCTTTGTGAGTTCGAAGCCAGCCTGGTCTACAAGAGCTAGTTCCAGGACAGGCTCCAAAACTACAGAGAAACCCTGTCTTGAAAAACAAAAACAAAAAGTAAAATAAAATTTATTCCCCTTCCATTCTTTTTTTCAGGTCTAATTCCTCGATTAATTAAAATTGCTCCTGCTTGTGCCATTATGATCAGCACATATGAATTTGGAAAGGCTTTTTTCCAGAAACAAAATGTTAAAAGGCAGTAATTCTCTTGATGGACTTTTGACTTAAAATGTCAACCAGTGCCAAACAAGGTGAATTGAAGACTGATAGGCAAGATGGGTTTTTTCAACATTATTCTCTTACAGTGTGAATTTATCTGTCTTCCCTATAATTTAAATGAATAATAATTTCCAATCTACCTCTAAACCATAATCCTAGTTTTAATTTTATGAGATTTTAAAAACATTATCCAGAAGCTGCAGCCACTTTGTAATCTTGCAGAGAAAATTACTTCTTAGGAGAGAAAGGAGATTTCTGGGCGCATATAGCATTCCCCTTCTCTAATGTTTCCGTGGGGCATATTTACACTGAGGTATAACCACGCAAATTTGGATCTGCAGGAGAAACCCATGCTGTACTTAGACTAGTGGGAGTAAATAGTTTAGAGCCCAGGAATGTGCTCTTTACCTAGCTTGTCTTCCAATTGTCATTGTTGTAGAGTTCTTTAGGTCACTTCTACAGCTTTTTCTGATAAAAATGAACATACCCTAATCTAAAAGACCAAAATATAAAACGATCCAAAAGTTTCAAGTCTTTTCTGTGATATCCCCAGATGCTGCTGCTACAAGTGGAAAAGCGCGGCCTTCCTTCGGGTGATAGCATATAGATTGTAGGCACACAGAAATACCACACAGATTGCCTTCCAGCTGTTTGTATAAATTGTACGTGAAACATGAATATATTTATCACTAAGTAGGAATGAGGTTCTTAAAAATTAGGTTCATTTTCTGTACGTATGTCTATGTATATATGAAGGTCAGAGGAAAACTTTGATGAGTTAGTTCTCACCTTCCACCATGTGGGTCTTGGGATTTGAACTGAGGTCCCCAGGCTTAGCAGCGAGTGCCTTTACCCACTGAGCCATCTTAATGGCCCAGGAATGAGAATTTTAAGTATGATCGGCATGTAGCTCAGGGGTAGAACACTTGCCTTTGAAACTCCTGAGTTTGCTCTCCAGCACAGAGGATAATTTAAATAAATGAATGAGACGGCAGTGTAAGAAATGTTGTTCTGTTTGATTTATTCCAGTGAAGCAAAAAGCACTTTATTACATTCTGTGTGCGTTCTGTGAACAGGAAGTATTCCCTCCCTGCCACAGCAGCATATCGTATTTGGTGACAGTGATATCTAGTGTTGGTGGGAGAATAAATGTATTGTAGAAAGTGTTTGTATGTTTCATCAGAAATAAATGATACAGGGTTTATTGTATCATGGATTTTATGTTACAATCCTGTGTTGATTTACATTAAAATTTTAATATATCCATATATGTATTTGCAATTTTTTTCATCAAAATATTTTATGCGGCTTAAAAGTACCATTATTCTTGGCAATGGCTTTCACATTCAATCACTTTATAATGCTATGAGACACATACATGAAAGTTCATTAGTAAATTTAGCCTTTCCCTTAGTTTTGTTATATTTCTTTTTGTTGTTAGACAAGGACAGGAGACTGAGCCAGAAACATATTTAAAATAGTATCGCCTGTTATGTGAAAGTTCCCCGTGCCCTCAGTACTGTTTGGGAAAGAGGATTATGATACAATCAGTTAAATAAATCTAATTTCCAGAAGTGTTTCTAACTCAATACATGCGAGATGACCCAGGTTAAGAGCAATAGTGTCTCTTCCAGAGAGGACCTGGGTTCAGTTCACAGTACCCACAACTGTCTGGAACTTTGGTTCCAGGGCATCCACAGCTCTCTCTGGCTTCCATGGGCACCGTACACACATGGTATACATAGATGTAAGCAAAACATACACAATAATTTTTAAAAGAAATAAAAATTGACATTTCCCCTACATTTAACTCATAAAGAAGCATTAACACTTTAAAAATAACTTTGTGTTGTAGGAGTATTTGGATAAACTTGGTCTATAAAATGGCTAAAATATCACACTTTTAATTTTTTCTAAAAGTTTTGTCTTCTAAAATACTGTAACCATTATTGGCGTAAATGGATATTCCCAGATATCACAGTAGAGACAAACATATGTGCTTCTTGGGTTTTTTGAGGCATATGCTATAGGAGTTGCTGTCTGTGCAAGTGTAGTGTTCTCTCTAATGTTGACTGGTTGTGGCCTGAATGTGAAGTGGTCCTCAGAGGCCCAACTCTTCAAACACTCGGCCACAGTTGGTGGCCTAGTTCTGGAAGTTGTAGATCTTTTAGCAGCTAGAACTTTGCTGGGAAACACTAGCTCGGTGCTGGTTCCTGTCACTTTCTCCTGATTTGCAGTTCTGTATAACCAGCCTGCTTCTCACTCTTGCTGCTACCATGATAAACTGTATCCCCAGGAAATAACAGCACATGGGCCATCTCTCGCGTTGCCGCTTCTCAGGGCTTAGGGTACCACAGCAATACTAGTGATGGTTACAAATGACAGCCTTCCAGGTTTAATAGTAAAGAAATGGTAAATTCTCGTATGCGTTATTATTTAAATGTTCTGTCTTTAAAGAAACACATAGGATATTTGGTATTACAAGCTTTAACACATACACATAACCTAATACACATGTAGCTTTTTATAAAAAGTAGATGGATATGGAGTAAAATTGAATTTTTATTCCTAAAAAAGACTCTGCTTTTTTTTTTTTTAACAGCATATTCTGTTGTAAGCTAGCCACCTTTTGGGGTGACTTCTTCCGCAATCCAGACATGGGGGGTTCGTATGTTCCAGGGTAAGGGGCATGAGGATTAAAAATGTTAGGTAGGAGGGATAGAGATAAGAAAGAAACACAGAGGCACAGTATAGTACTCCAAGGGCAACTCAGCAAATACTGAATGCTAAATTCTGAGTTCTCCCATGTTTATTTTTCATACACTTTTATAACCCAGTCCGGGGCGGGGTGGGGGAGTGGGGAGCAAGGCTGCTTTAACACGACACAAAGAACAGTCAGAACAGTTACTTGCTTCAATACTTGAGACATCAAGCCATTATTTCCTGAGTAAAGTACTTGATGTTTGGGACAGTGAACACACCTTAGACCAAGTAATCTATAGGCAGCCATTCCCTATGTCAAACCACCTATTTTAAAAGAAAGAGAAGTAGGCTTGAATTCTCTGACCTTTGGCCAGGGTGGAGCGGATCCACCTCTGTGGGCCCAAACTCCAACTCACCACAGCCTTGGTCAGGGTGTTCCTTGTTGTCAACAACTTGAGAAAGTAAAACTAAGCTCAAACCTCTGCCCTTCAGACAAGGTGGAGCAGGCTCACATCTGTGTGTGTCCTGACAGTCTCCTACAGATTTTTCTCTCCATTTTTCTTGGGCATAAGTTCAGGGATACATGGAAATTTTGTTCAATGTATTGATTTCACATTTCTCTAACATGAACTTTTTAAAAATAAAGACAATTGCTTTTATTTGTTAACCTATCAGTATTTATTAAGACATTTTTAGGTCTGGTAAGATAACTCAGTGTGTAAAGGCACTTGCCTCTAAGCATAACAAATTGAGTTCAATTTCCAGGTTCCACATAGGAAAGAATCAGTTCTGACCTATGTCATATCTTGTAAAAGAAGATACATTGAAAATTGCCAGTCTTAAAGGAAGTTTCAAAGGTATGATTGGGGGAATTATGTTCAAAGCGTTATGGTTTAACTAAAACAGCACTGTTCCCCAAGTGGCAGCAGTGGGCAGCCGGCCATGAGGCCTCAGCAGGCCACGAAAGCAGCTGGGCCCAGTCGGCGTGGTACGTGAGAGACAGACACCTATTAGGTATGCCATGCAGAGAAAGTTGGTATTTATTTAGTGGGTTATATGGAGGGAGAAGGGAAAATAGGAGAGAGAAGATAGAAGAGGGGGAAGGAGAGAAGGGAGAGAAGCAGAAGCTGCCTCTTTGGGAGAGAGACAGAAAAGAAGGAACTCAAGATGGAAGCAGAAGGAATATCTTCTTCCCTTAGCAGACAGGGGAGGGAGGGGATGGAGCTTGTCTCTTGAAGAGACAGAACAGACAATTACATTCCCATCTCTTTTAATAATAAAAAGGCAGGTTAGGTACAACAAGGCAACTTCCTAGTATTTGTGGGCATCATCGTGGGGGTGGGGTTGAGAAAGCTGGGTGCTGGTCACATCCTGGCATAACTGGTTAAAGGAATAGGGACAGCAGATTCTCCGTAGTGATGTGGCGAGCAGGCCTGCTTTTCTTCCCACCCGGCTCCTGCATGGCTAGCTTTACACCCAAAATAACAACACACAAATTGTATTCTTTTAAACACTGCCTGGCCCATTAGTTCTAGCCTCTTATTGGCTAACTCTCACATCTTGACTAACCCATTTCTAATAATCTGTGTAGCACCACAAGGCATGGCTTACCACAAAAGATCTTAACCTGTGTCTGTGTTGGGTGGGAGAATCATGGCGACTGCCTGACTCGGCTTCTTTCTCCCAGCATTCTGTTCTGTTTATTCCACCCACCTAATTTTCTGTCCTATTAAAGGCCAAGGCAGTTTCTTTATTAACCAATAGACATATGACCCTCTTCCATCAAACAGGAACTAACAATTACAAGGAAGAAATACTGAGGCAACTGAAAACAGCATTATATAATTTTAACCCCAGAAGAGATTCAACATAAAGATTTGGTACTTGTTTGACGAGATGAATATGTTTAACCAGTTTTAAATATTACCCAATGTATGCATGTATTGAAACATTATGCAGCTCCCCATTGCACACATATATGATGTATGTGTGTATTTATGTGTGTATGTATATTCATGCTTTTTATGTTTTAAACATGAGTTACATTTTGTTTTTATAGCTTGAAAATTCATACATGTGTATTGTGTTATTAGATTCCCCTCCATTTCCTCCTCTAGTGTCCCCACCATTTTCCCCTCCTAACTTCATGTGCTCTTTGTTTTGAACCCTGTCTTAGTGCTTCTATTGCTGTGGTAAAACATCCTGACCAAAGGCAACCTGGAGAGGAACATCTTACTCGCCTAGGAAACAGTCCAACAGAGGGAAGTCGGGGCAGGAACCTGGGGGCAGGAGCTGATGCAGAGGCCCTGGAGGAGTGCTGCTGACGGGCTTGCTTCCTCTGGCTTGCCCTGGTTGCTTTCTTACTTGCCTGCCCAGGACCAAGTGCACAGCAGTTGCACTACCCACAATGAGCTGCTGTTTTAAAATGCACTGGAGACGTTCCTACAGGCAAATTCACTCATTTAAATCCGCACTACAGACTTTACTATAGGTAAATCTTATGGAGGCATTTTCTCAATTCAGAGTCTCTCCTCCCAAGTAACCCTAATGTGTGTCAAATTCAAATTGATAATAAATTAGCTAGGGCAAGTCCTGAGTCCATGTAGTGCTGTGTGTGGGACCATCTACTGGAGCATGGGTACTTCTCAGTGGTCACATTCCTGAAGAAAATTGCCTCTGCTTCCCCAGAAGCCAAGCTGGCAATGGCTCCTCTTGTGGGTGTGTAATTCATGAGCCCCTCCCCCATTCGCTCTGGGATTTTTGCTGGCCTGATCTTGTGCAGGTCTTGTTCATCAGTCACAGACATGTACAGTGGTTCCTGTGTGCAGTGGTTCCTGTGTGCAGTGGTTCCTGTGTACAGTGGCTCCTGTGTGCAGTGGTGTTGTGATGTCCGGCAAGCACTGTTTTCCTGTAGACGTCCACTACCATTGGCTTTTACAATCTTTCTGCCAGCTCTGCTCCAGTGGTTTCTGAGTCTCAGCAGGGAGAAGGGTAATTAGATGTCCAATCTAGATAAGCTCTCAACACTCTTATTCTCTGCACATTGGCCAGTTGTGGGTCTCTCTATTAATTGCCATCTGCTAGAAAGGAATTGCTGATGAGGTTTGAGAGGTGTGCTAATCTGAGAGTGGTAGTGTTATTCAAAGTCCACGTAGCATACTAGTATTAAATTCTCCCGCAAGACAGGAATATTTGGTCGAGTTTTAATGGTAAAAGGCACGAGTTTCTTCTTATAAGACAACCAGAAAGTGGTTGGTCATTCACACGTTTGTGCCACTATTGCACCAGTGGGCGTGTCTTGCCAGGACGGTTGTAATTGAAGCTCCCAGAATTAATAGCTGGGTAAGGCTGTTGATTGCTTTTCCACTCCATTTGCATGCATAGAAACTTCCGGCACTGGGAAAGCAAGGCAGCATGAGCAAACCTCCATTAGGATCTGCTTTATTTATTCAGTTCTGTGACACATCTCATCTTCAGCAACACAGTCTTAACATCAGGCTGTGCAGGGTAACCGAGAAATATTGGGTAGAGGTGTTTATGGGACCCTGCTGGCCAACAACTTGGAAAGAGGTAACCCATTCCTGGAATAGGGCCTTTTATTTCATAGCCTATGACTTCTAGGGGAGGTGTTGTCCTCTAGAAACTCTATTTAAATGTGTGTGTGTGTGTGTGTGTGTTGGATTTCTGAGATAGGTTTTCTCTGTTTAGCCCTGGCTGTCCTGGAACTAGCTCTGTAGACCAGGCTGGCTTCGAACTCAGAGATCTGCCTGCCTCTGCCTCCCAAGTGCTAGGACTAAAGGCGTGCGCCAGCACCACCAGGTGTGTGTAATTGTAAAGGAAGTTTCTACGCTACTAGTTTATATAATAATGGGTTTCCATACGGCATTGTCAAAGGCCTTCAGTGTTATTCCTCCTCATACTCCCTTCTCTAGCCTGCCCCACCACCCCAACCCCATTTAACCCATCCTATTCCATTCTTCTGCCTTTTCCATTCATCTCACCTGTGTTCTTTACCTCTTCCTTTTAACCCCCCCCCCCCACACACACACCTGCTTCCTACTTTGATGGCTCTTCTTGGTTGTCAACTGGACCACATCTGTAATTAGTTAAAATCCGAATGGCTGGGCACACCTGTGTGGGATTTTTCTTAATTAAATCCTTTGAAGACATGCTTCTAATTTGGATTTTGAGGTGCAAAGATAAGCCTTTAGTCTAGATCTTTTGAGGTGTTAAGATTCGCTTTTCGCCGGGCGGGTGGTGGCGCACGCCTTTAATCCCAGCACTCGGGAGGCAGAGGCAGGCAGATCTCTGTGAGTTCGAGACCAGCCTGGTCTACAGAGCTAGTTCCAGGACAGGCTCCAAAGCCACAGAGAAACCCCGTCTCGAAAAACCAAAAAAAAAAAAAAAAAAAAAAAAAAAAAAAAAAAAAAAAAAAAAAAAAAAAAAAAAAAAAAAAAAAAAAAAAAAAAAAAAAAAAAAAAAAAAAAAAAAGATTCGCTTTTCATGTGGACCGCACTTTCTACTCAGCCTATAGAAGGACATGGAAGAAGGGAGTTCTCTTGTTGCCTGCTTGTTCTGTCTCTTGTAGACAAGTCTATTACAGGCGGTAGAGCCTACTTCTTTGTGAGTCCAGCATATACTGAGACCAGTTGAGACATCTAGCCTCCCGGACTAAACAACTGCTGGTTTCTTGAAGCCTTCCATTCAGAGGCATGATTGTTTAATTAGCTGGATTACAGCCTACAAGTCGTTCTAACAAATCCCCTTTCTATATATAAAGAAATTCAATATATCAGTTCTGGTACTCTAGACAGCCAGGACTAATACAGATTTTGGTACTAGACATGGTTCTAGAGTAACAGAAGTAAAAGGGGATTTTTATAGTATCTGAAATAGGCTTTCTAATTTGCCGACGTTTACAGTTACCGAAGCCTCCCCTGGGGGCTCAGAGAGAAATGAAAGATAACTAAAAGTCAAACAAAGCCTGGCATTCCTGCAGCTCTCTCCCTTAGCTGTCTTGCTTTCAGCTTTTACACCGCCTTGGTTCAGGTTCCAAAGATGTCTGAAGGTTCACTGAGCTGGACCTGAAAACGCCATGGATTCCAGGAACACCTCTATGAGTATCCCCAAGAAACAATGGTCCTCACATAACAGATCACCCACCCCAAAGGAGACTCATTATCTACGACAGTGTGGTTGAGAGGCCCAGAGTTTTAGGGCGAAAGCTCTGGTTCCATCTTTATCAGTCTCTTAGGCCAAGTTTTTAGGCTACCATTCTAATATGCCAGCTAGAGATGAGTAGTGGGGGCTTGGGAGGATGGTTCAGTGGATAAGGTGTGTGCCACACAGTTGTGAGGACCAGAGCCTCTAACATAGGCATGTCTCGAACTCCCAGAGATCCGCCTGCCTCTGCCTTCTGAGTGCTGGGATTAAAGGCGTGCGCCACCACTGCCCGGCTCAAGATGATCAGTGTGATTTCAGGGAGATGACTATAATTTTTTGGGTGTAAACCACTAATTGATTTAACTTTATCCCTATCCTTTTTAACCCCTATCCTTTGGTGCTTGATAAATTTAGAGTACGTCAGACTTCCTGTCAATTAGAGGAGTTGTGATGTCACTAAGGGATAGGAATTTAACTCCATTTAGTACATGGGACCACTGTCCTATATGTAGTCAACAATTCTCAAAATGTCGTGTGGTCTATAAAGAGTATTTTTTTTAAGTAATTCGGCTTGAATAAAAGGATTTCTTCAGATCACATTCGTTAATATTTTGGGTATAATTAATCCCCACTGTTTACAATATTTGCTGAAATAGAAGTTAGTGAACACTTGAAACGTGTAATTCTTTTCATCAAGGAACAAGACCATTACTGTATTATTAAAAACCTTTAATATACATGCAGCAAATATCGTACATCAAGGCAACAAAATAGACATGGAAAGATAGACATAACCCAGCATTCTCCGCAGGGTTCTGAAAATGAAGACCGCCACTGAAACACACATGGAAGGGTAGACATAACCCGGCACTCTTTGCGGGGCTCTGAAAATGAACGAATGACACACACGCTGCTTATTCATGCAAACATTTATAAGCTGCCCTAGCTTGACGTGAACTGCAGAAACCTGGATGCCATAGCAGCGGATGGATCTGAGGCATCCTCAGGTGTTCGGTGTCAGCCTACAGCGTGCAGCAGGGTTACCTGGGCTACCTGCACAAGCTAGTGTTTCTGTCAGACAAATCTGAGAAAGCGTACCAGTTAGGGAATCTTATATTCCCTTCTACTTTGTAAAAAAAATGTATGAAAAGATCTTAACAAGGTTTGAATATATGAAAGAATCATAAATGTCAGGTGAGAGCAGTCATGATGATAAAGCATTAAACATTCAGATAGTTCTTAGGAAGGCAGAGGTGTGCCCATGGCCAGCCTAAGATCCCCAAAGTTCTCAGGCCCCGTGGTCTTCTTTTGTTCTCCCTCACAATAATTAAAAGCATCTTTGGACACTATTTTTTTTTTTGACAGGGTTTCTCTGTGTAACAGCCCGGGTTGTCCTGGACCTAGCTCTGTAGGCCGGGCTGGCCTTGAACTCTTAGAGACCCGCCTGCCTCTGCCTCCCAAGTGCACCACTACAGCCTGCCTGTCTTAATGCAGTGTACGTTTTTAAAGAATGTATGCATTTGCACAAGTAGTAAAGCCTTCAACTTTAGGAAGAAAAGTCTTGGTGTATTCTGATACATCCGATATGAAGTCTGTCGTGAGCTTCCAGGCCTCCTTTGCCCCGGAAATGCCTGTCTGTAGTACTGCCTCACTGCAGGACTGGTCACAGCACTATTAATTACTTTGCAACAGGAGACTAAGCACCGAGCATTTCCGAGGACTCCCTACGCTTTGGACACAAGGAACGGCTGTGTGAGTTCAGCTCTCCTCAGACAGCTTTCTAGGAGGAACCGCTCCCTACACGTCACAGCTGCTAGGTTTAAATGTAAAAATCAACAAACAGAAACGCCACATGAAGTCCCCAGTAAGGATTGTGACTTCTTGTAAACAACATAGAAAACTTCTTTGGCACACTGTTTTCCTCATCTCACGCACTATAGAAAATATACTTCATTCATTTTCAGTATGCTGGAATTTTTAGGGACACGTGTAGCTGTTTCAAAAAACTGCAGATTTGGAAACACGGCTGTAAAACAAAACTTTTCCCACAGATGTACAGACTTTTTAAACACTAAGACCAGTTTAAGAATGAGGTCGTGGTATAATGGTAAATGGTGCGAACCATCCACGATACAATTCACTGTTGCACACGGGGCAGACAGCAGTGTAGCTCTGACATACACTCACAGTCAGGAATGCTGGTCACGCGTGAGCTCTTCCTTTAAAAGCTTCTCTAATCCTTAAACTCGAAAGTTGTGACGTAAGCAACACCTTTCCAGCATTTGTTCTGCATTTTGGAGTGTTTCCAACTTCTCAGGCACACCTGATCACATTTAAAAATCGGTAATTTCAAAAGAAAATCCTGAGAGAGTAAGTCTAAGAAATGGATTTGTTTTCTTAGATATAAAATGCTTTTCCTAAGTCAGCAAATGCCTAAAAAGGTACATATCTACAAAATTTATGAAATGCTAAAAGTTGTTACCACATGATAAATGATAAAAGAAACACTAAAAGGGCCACTGTGCCGCTGTGGCTGAGCGCCTCCTCCGGTACAGACGTATCACGGGGACATTGGAACAATTAGTTTTCTTCTGTGCAAATTTAACCACCAAATAAAGAAGTGAAAGAAAACACTCATTTTAAGTCTCGAATAAAACCCGAGCTCAACTTCTGCACACCAAGAAGCATTTAAACAAATTTATAAAAATCAGTTGAGTAATACCTTTGTACAGTTTACAATGGATTCAAACAATCTTTGTTTCTTTAAAGCCTATTCAATTTTAAACATCTTCAATGACACATGTAAGATTTTCAAAAGAAAAACAGCAGGTCTACTATGCTTTTCCCTCAGACTTTACACAGGCTGGGCTGAAACCCCAAACATCAGAATGCCACACATGTACCAGAATAATATAAAATCTCAAAGATCTCCCCAAGCAGCCAAACTTATGGAAACCAAATATTTACAATCAGAAACTTTGGGCTTTTGTGTAGTCTTTCAGGATGGAGTCAGGCCTGGGCTCGCCATCTCGGCTGCGGGGCTCGCAAGGCAGTCATTGGATTTTAGGCTCGTTAGGGACTTGTAGCTCGCCACGGATGTTAGTGACCCACAGAGACCAAGCAATGAGGGGGTATCTTCTTTACCTGGAAGTTAAGACAAAAATCACATAAATGTAACAGCCTCCATTAATCACACAGCGAGATCATAAAACCATGAAAACTCTCACAGCTTTTGAGGGCGTGAAGACGTATCCACGTGGCTAAAACTACTTCACCTTTCTGCAGTTTTAATTTCACCTTTAAAAGCATTAGCGTACTTGCGCTTCTCTTAAGACTTCTTGGTATAGATGTTCCAGATGATGCATTCTACAGCAAACATGGAACACTCGTCTTTTGTTTACTTACTTCCTGAGACAGATCTCTTTAGGCCACCCTGGCTGTCCCGGATCTCACTATGTGGAGCAGGCTGGCCGCAAACTCACAGATCCTCTACCTCACATGCCTCTCCCCTCTGTTTCTGACAATATATTCACACTCAGTCATCCAGTAAAGGAAGAAGACTACTCAGCTAAATAACACTAACTGTGGCCAAGCTAGAGAGATTTGGGAAGGCCATATAAACATTAAGAAGGGCACAGCCGGGAGCGTGTAGCACATGCCTTTAATCCCAGCACTCCGGAGGCAGAGGCAGGCAGATCTCTGTGAGTTCAAGGCCAGCCTGGTCTACAGAGTGAGTTTCAGAACAGCTGGGACTACACAGAGAAACCGTGTCTCGGGGGGGGGGGGGGGGGGGGGGGGGGGGGGGGGGGGGGGGGGGGGGGGGGGGGGGGGGGGGGGGGGGGGGGGGAAGGGCATTAGAACCAAACTATCCTGATCAGACAATGCTCACTTTATATGCATTGGGGGCTGAGTTTTTAATTATATATACACACATATGTTTTAATTATATAATTTTATGATATATATAAATTAAACCGTATATTATATTATGTATTACATGTAAATTTCAATTATAAATATTTAAATAAATGTACTTTATGTATAACTATAAAAATATATAATATATTTAAATTTCTTATGTATATGTGCCAAAGAGTGTGTGAAAAGACAACTTTCAGGAGTTAGTTCTCACTTTCCATTAAACATCCCCAATGAAAAGTTAAACATGAAGAAGTTTTACATTAAGCATTCATCCCTAGCCTGAGTGACATGGAAGGTTCTCAGCAGCCTGAGACATATGAAATCCTGTCTTAAAAATAAACCAAAAGCCGGGTGGTGGTAGTCCACGCCTTTAATCCCACTCGGAAGGCAGAACTCTGTGAGTTTGGGGTCAGCCTGAGTTCCAGGACAGCTAGGATTACACAGAGAAACCCTATCTTGAAAAACTAACTAACTAACCACACATGTACATACATACACAATAATACATAAATGGACGAATAAAATAAAATATTCTGAGAATACTATGCACAACCAAAGTCACTTTTCTTATTTTTTAAAGGTAGACAGGGGGAAAGGGCAATTTAAAAAAAAATTGTATGCTTAAAATCTAAAAGAAGCAATTAAAAAGTCTGAAAAAAAGAAATTGAGAAAAGTGATTTGATTTATAATATAATCCTGATGGAGGAAGGTCATTGGCTAATAAAGAAACTGCTTGGCCTGATAGGTTAGAACATAGGTGGGTGGAGCAAACAGAACAGAATGCTGGGAGGAAGTGAGGCAGACGCCATGCCCGTTCCTCTCCAGGGCAGCCGCGATGGAGCCAGCCGCCAGGTCAGATATGCTGAATCTTTCCCGGTAAGACTGGTGCTACAGTTATTAGAGATGGGTTGATCGGGATGTGAGAATTAGCCAGTAAGGGCTAGAGGTAATGGGCCAAGCAGTGTTTAAAAGAATACAATTTGTGTGTTGTTATTTCGGGGCATAAGCTAGCCAGGCGGCTGGGAGCCGGGTGGCAGGAACGCAGCCCGCAGCTCCTTCTACATAATCCAAAGGAATGGAATACTTAGAAGTAAATTTAACTAAATAATGAAATACAGTTAATTTTTTTTTTTTAAGATAAGCCAGGCAGTGGTGGTGCAGGCCTTCAATTCCATCCTTAGGAGGTAGAGGTAGAGGTAGGCAGATCTTTATGAGGTTGAGGCCAGCCTGATCTACAAAGCCAGTCCCAGGACAGCCAGAGCTGTTACACAGAGAAACTCTGTCTCAAAAAACAAAAAGCAATTTTTTTCTTGGTGGCCTACTCAGGACAGACTAAACAAAGGCTATTCTCAGGCTTAATGACAGCAACTCTCCCCGTGGTGAATGGAAGTAATGCAGAGATCCATGGCTGTGCAAGACGTTGAGAATAAAAAAACAATTAAGGGCTCAGCCCTGATTAAGAGATTTGTACCACGTAAGGTCAAGAAGGGGGAGCAGACAGTATGTAAGAATCAGAAGGTACTGAGCAGGCCTGTGAAATGCCAACTTCTAGTCACAACAGGGTCACAGCAACCCTGTGAGCGACCCTGAGCAAATGTGTCCACACAAGGTGGGACCCGCGCAGTCAGCCATGGAAAGGCAGAAGCTCACAGGGCCCTACCACTTACTGCTGATCTCTGGCGACATAATGGATTCAGGGAGAAGAGCAGGGGCCCTAGCTTCCAATGTATAGAGCCTGGTAAGCACACAGGGCTCTGATGGAGAGTTATACCCACGGGGTCACACAGACAGCCCTACTTAAACTCCATGAGACACAAAACAACAGTAATGAATACGAAAAAAATATTTGTCAGGAAGAGGAGGGGCCTGCAGGTACAAGAGGGAAATGAGAGGCTGAAGGGACAAACCAAAATGTATTAAAACATGTATGAAATTGTCAGTGAGCACAATTAATGAAGAATAAATACATTTTAATTATATTTAATGATTTGCATATATGCATGTTTGAGACATTTGTAAATCCCAGACACCGAAGGCAGAGTCAAAAAGATTCCAAGTTTAAAGGCTGGTGTGGGCCAGAAGAACACTTTGTTCTCAGAGACCAGATATGTTAATCTACTCACAAATACCAAAGTCATTTCCTTCCTGTCTTAGTTAGGGCGACTATTGCAGTATGAAACACCATGACCAGAGGCAAGTTGGGAGGAAAGGATTTGTTTGGCTTACACTTCCACATCCTAGTTCCTCACTGAAGGAAGTCTGGGCAGGAACTCAAACAGGGCAGGATCCTGGAGGCAGGAGCTGACGCAGAGGCCAGGGAGGGTTGCTGCTTACTGGCTTGCCTCCCCATGGCTTGTTCAGCCCACCTTACAGAACCCAGGACCAGCAGCCTAGGTATGACACCACCTTCCATGGGTTGGGCCCTCCTGCATCAATCACCAGTTAAGAAAATGCCCTTCGGGCTTGCCTACACCTTAAGTTTATGGAGGCATTTTCTTAATTGCAATTCTTTCCTCTCAAATGACTTTAGCTTGGGTCAAGTTGAGTTAAAACTCAAATGACTCTAGCTTGTATCAGGTTGACTTAAAACTAGCCAGCACACTTACCTTCACCGACGAAATTCAGTGAGTCCTGTTTCCCATCTCCGTCTTGTGAGTGGCTGGGATCCAGCGAGGCCTGGGAAAGGCTAACTTCTGCTGATAGCTGGTCAAGGCTTTGGTAACTCTTACTGAAAATAAGGATAAAAAAACTATTACAATTTCTTCTCACTACAGAGCAGACCTTATGACCATCCTCAACGGTGTCATGTCTTAAAGTCGTAACTCATTTCCTCACAACATCTTCCCTAAACTCTGCCTTCATCATGGATTCTGTGATTTCCATTATACTTCTCTCCCTATCTACTTTGGAAGCTTATCTATGTTGTTCATTGAAAAACAGAAAAGAATAATCATTTCCCAAGCAAATTAACATTATCAAATTAATTATCTATTATCCAGACAATTAAAATAGGAACTTCTAATCTAAGTAATGCTACCAATAAAGAAACAAATGGGACCAGGCAGTGGTGGCACACGTCTTTAATCCCAGCACTTGGAAGGAAGAGGTAGATGAATCTGGGTTCAAGGCTTGCCTGGTCTACAGAGTGAGTTCCAGGGCAGCCGCAGAAATGCTGTCTCAAAAACAAAAAACAAGCAACAAGCAAAAGAAACAAATAGCATAATTTAATAATGACCTATCATTTCAAGTGCTTTAGGATTCTTCAGTGCCTTCAAACAGCTGTTCTGCAACAAAAATAGTTATTGTACACTCCTTCAATTTAAAAGTTAAAAAGGCTGACTAATAAATAGCTATGTATTAATATACCATCAAGACGGTTAATCTCCTCTCATCATAAAGCAAGAGGTTTTAAGACCCTCTTGTATTAGGCTAATTACTTAGAAATTAATTATATCAGAGCATATTTCAGTTAGAAATAAAAAGTTAGTGAATGATTATTATTAGCCTTTCCTCAAATTTAGTTTTCAGTATAAGGCCAATAAAGATAAAATCAGGTTTGGTGTCCTTTGTAGCCCATGTAAAATCAGAATTGATCACTGTTTACCAATACAAGTGGACTAAGAAAAGGTTTTTCAAGCTGAATGTCTTTCATACAATAGTCAGATCCTATGTAAAATCCACAAATAAACATTTTATTATAATATTTACAGGAAAGCACATATGAATCAAATGACCTCTTTTTATAGTTGTCATATACAGACGTGGCCACAGAGTTCACAAAGGTACATATACTAAAGGTGTTTTTGAAAACTGGGTATGGTGGCACACACCTTTAATCTGAGCACTTGGGAGGCAGAACAAATGGATCTCTGTGTGTTCAAGGCCACCCTAGTCTATACAGCAGTTTCCAGGCCACCCAGAACAACACAGCGAGACCCTGTCTCAAGGAAAAACGTTTGGAATGCTTTACATCCAGATATTATCTTATGCTAGTTAGGGCTCTTAACTAAATGAGGAAAACGAAAAGTATTCCTTTACTAAAAGTAGATTGTATGTTAATAATAACTTGAACACAAGTGACATTAATAATAACAACCAATAAATCTACTAAAAATAATACTATAAATTGGTTTTGTATTTATTTCCCATCAATCTTATTAAGATAAAACTTTATAGGCTGCCATAGTGATGGAATACATTTATGAGGAATCCATTTTTTTTCTTTCTCTCTCAAAAGGGAAGAATGAGATGGCAGAATGGCTTTACTAACTTACAGAACAGTGTTCTCAATTTGTAGTAAGATGACTTCTCAAATGTTTTGTGTACAAAAGTCCTTAATTATAATTTTAAATCGGGAAACCTCTGACAGAGAAGATAATGCATTTATAAGCTACTTATTACACAACAAAGTGACACCCAATATTTATAAAGCACTTGGTACATGTTAAAATACAGGGCTATACGTTTAAATTAAATGTATATGATGCTACACATATGAGCATATGCACACATATAAAATTTTGTTTAGTACTGAGCAGTACCTTAGGATTTAGCTTATTACTATCTCTGTTTTGTTGAAAGGAACAAGGTCTCACAAAGAGTAAACTGACCATTTGGCCTGGCAGCTAACTGTTCCTCTAACTCCTCCACCTCCACCCTGGCATCATAGAAGGGCCTGCCATCCTATGCCATTAGAAGGTCTTCTCAGAGAGCAGTTTCATTTACTGAGAACTGTATTTAATTATTCTGTCCCAGTAAATTTTCAGCTGGCTTTCATTAAAGTCGTATTTTGTTAGTTATAGAGGAGGGTAAGAATGTGGGGGTCCATTTTTGATGTGTGTATGTATGCCTACACCTGTACACGTGCACACACCAGAGCAGGCCTTCAACTGTGTTCTTCTATTGTTCTCCACATTACTTGAGGTGAGGCTGCTCCCTGACATGCAGGCTGGCTGTTTCAGCGAAGCTCACTCTTGAGACCCAGCCTCACCCTATGCTTGGGGTTCCAGAGATGAGCAGTTGTTAGAGAATATTCTTCTACACTGTGTGAAGATATGTCACTGTGATTGGTTTGATAAAAAGTTGAATGGTCGATAGTTAGGCAGGATTTCCAGGCACAGAGACGCTGGGAAGAAGGGTAGGAGATGCCAGGAGACACAGAGAAACCAGGATGGGCAATATGACGATAAGGTAATAAAGCCATGAGATAAAAAATGAATGAATAGACAGGGACTAATTAGTTATGAGTTAGTTAGAAACAAGTCTAGGCTATCAACTGCACTTTCATAACTAATATAAGTCTCTGTGTCTTTTTTTTGGTGAGCTGCCCCTCCCGTCTCTGCTACAAGCAGCCATGTCCAGCTCTTCCACATGGGTGCTGGGGATTTGAACCCAGGCCCTCATGCTCACAGACCAAGCACTCTTATCCACTAAGCCATTTTCTTGGCCCAGACATTGCCTTCTAATAAGTAATTTTAAACATTTCTTTACAAATTATTTTCTATGTTTAACATGCAGAATTCTTGCTTTTAGACTGGTGGCTTAAGATGAGTTTCTGACACTATTTTCATGCTAAGAAATGTGTTAATATTTTTAATTTAAAACTTATGTGCAGAAACATTTCAAAACAAAAGGCAAGAATGTACTGAATACCATAACAGAGTTGCCAGCACTGTTTACAACAGTCTACAGGTCTGCTGCTTGCTGGAGGAAGGGAACTGTGAAAGATGCCATTATAACAATGTCAGATGAGCTTCCCCTGAAGCTGAAGTCAGAGGGACCGATGCTGAAACTCCTTTAGTTTTTCCCAGTTAGTGCCAATCCTTGAGTTTATAGTTGCTACTTAATCAAGGCAGATGAATATAGAAACAGAATTTGGAAACAATGATGCTTTAAACAACAACAAATACTTCCACCCCGAAATTAAACCTTTATTCACAAGACATGAATAGCAGTACCTTACTGTACACTCTACCTCCCTACTGAGGACAAGTGTAAACCCACCAGCAGGAAGGAGACCTCAGCTTCAGATGATGAATGATGTTTAGATTATATGTTCTTACCCAATTTCTAAAAAGACTCATTCTCGTAAACATTTGTAGGTTTGTAGTAAACCATCTATGGAAGTTCTGCCATTGAAAGGCCAGAGTTAAGTCCTGAATATTCTAGATTCATTAACATCATGAGATTTAAATGTATCCAGAGAGACACACAAACTGATACATACTGCTGTTTCTCAGCACAAAATTTTTAAAATGTAAGTAGTTTAAGGTCATAAAAACGAGAATCCAAGGCAGCAAGAAGCACACCTTCTGTAACACAAGAACTTGTAGTTTCATACATGTTACTATGTCACTAAATATAATTTAAATTGGTAAGAATGGAGTCATGTCGGGCAAGGATGGCACACATCTTTAATCCCAGCACTCAGTAGGAGGACAGGAGGATCTCTGTGAGTTTGAGGCAAGCCTGGTCTATGGAGCAAGTTCCAGGATAGCCAGGACTACACAAAGAAACCCTGTCTTAAAAAAAACCAAAACAAAACAAAAGAATGGCGTCATATGTCATGGATAATCTCTCAGTCAATGATTAGAAACAATTGGTATACCTTTTATATTATAAATCTTCTCAATGGATGTTCTAAAGTCAGTAATCTGTGTTATGTGGTAGTCAGGGAGCAGCACACTGTGTAATGCAGAGGGAAGTATTATCCACAGGGAGAAGAGAAATCACGAGCACAATTGCTACAATCCACAGACCCAGAGACGCTAAGTAACAAGGAGGGATGGACAGATCTCCCTGAGAAGGGAGACAGAATAGATTATGTGGGTGGACTGGAGGCAGCTGAAGACAAGAACAAGAGGAATGAGGTGGAGGAGAGAGGGAGAGAGGTAGAGAGTACAGAGAGAGAGAGAGAGAGAGAGAGAGAGAGAGAGAGAGAGNAGGGGGGGGGGGGACTGGAATTTCAGGGCATATGGGGGAAGATATGGAAACTTAGTACAGTGAAACTCCCTGAAATCTAAGAGCATGACCCTAGTAATGTGGGTACGGAGCCTGACCAGACATCTATTGCCACCAGGCAAGAGTTCCAGTGGTGGGACTGGGAAAACCTTCAACCCTCTGTCGTGGCTGCAGCATGTGCTGGGGCAATGGTGGTTCAGAGCTTGTTAGACCGGTCTACCTTGAGGCCCACACCAGGAGAGGAAGCTCATGCCCCACACTGTGTAGATGGCCAGGAACCAGAAGCTGGATGGCCTTGAGATCTAGGGTAGAACCAAACATGACTGGCCAAAGAGGTGTGGGGTGGAGGATGGGGAGTCAATAAATTGATTCCTAATGATATTATGCTATACTCGATGATATGGGATGTCCTTTTGTATATTACATGTTGCTTTTTATTGGTTAATGAATAAAGCTGTTTTGGCCAATGGCTTAGCAGAGTAAAACCAGATGGAAAAATATCTAAACAGAGATAGAGAGAATAGGCAGAGTTAAAGAAGATGCCATGTAGCTGCTGAAGGAGAAAGATGCCAGAATATTACCAGTAAGCTACAGCCTTGTGACAATACATAGATTTGTAGAAATGGGTTAATTTAAGATCAAAGAGCTAGCTAGGAATTTGTCTGAGCCATTGTCCAAGCAGTGTTGTAATTAATATAGTTTCTGTGTGATTATTCAGGCCTGGGAGGCTGGGATACAAAAGCACAGACTCCACTTACATAACAGCACCCCACATGGGGCAATGCACATCCATATAAAGCCTAAAAAAGCCTTAACAAAACACTTCTAGACCCATAAAAATAGGAGTCAATTGTAGCTTCTTGGTAGCTGCAGTTTTTCAGATAGGCTCTGTTTTCTGGCAGTGAGCAGAGGCATGACTACTTTTTAATTTTTTTCTTTAAAGAAAGCAAACTATCTTTTTTCATCATACATACCAATCCAAGTTCCAACTCCCTCCCCTCTTCCCATTCCCTCCACATACTCTCCCATTCCACCTCCATCCAATCCTCAGAGAGGGTAAGGCACGTTGCTTTGGGAAGGTCCAAGGCTCTCCCTACTATATATGGGCTGAGCAAGGCATCATCCAAAGAGAATAGGTTCCCCAAAAGCCAGTACATGCAGTAGGGATAAATCCTGGTGCCACTTTCAGTGGCCCCCAAGTCTGGGAGTACGGGGGTGGAAGGGGAAGAGGAGGGGAGAAGGGAAAAGGGAGGAGAACTTGAAGGAATGGGATAGTCAAGACGGAGGGAGGACAGAGATGAGAGCAAGGAAAGAGATCTCTTGATTGAGGGAGCCATTATAGGGTTAGCAAGAAACCTGGCTCTAGAGAAATTCCCAGGAATTCACAAGGATGACCCCAACTAAGACCCTAAACAATAGAGGAGAGGGGGCTTGATCTTGACTTGCCCTGTAGTCAGACTGATGAATATTGTAAATATCACCATAGAACCTTCATCCAGCAGCTGATGGAAACAGAGGCAGAGACCCGAATTGGAGCACTGGACCGAGCTCCAGAAATCCAATTGAATAGTAGGAGAAATGAGAATGTGAGCCAAGAGGTCAAGACCATGATGGGTACACCCACTGAAACAGTCTGAGCTAATGGGAGCTCACCAACTCCAGTCACACTGGGAAGGAACAAGCATAGGACCAAACTAGTCCCTCTGAATGTGGTTGACAGTTGCATGGTTGAGCAACAACTTCTTTAAGAGAGAGCTTCCTGGTTTATGTTGGTGGCACAAATGGCTTTGGCTCCTTCAGGAGGTCCTGCTATGGAGCACTTAAATGGGGTCTGTGATTAAAATGCTACTAGTTGCTTAATAGCAACATATACCCCACTGAGTCCCTGGAGCTGGAGTGGTGAGCATGGCTTGCAAAAGTGGTAAACATACCTCTGCCATGTTGCACAGGACAGCTAACAGGCAAAGCTGCAGTATTAGACCTAGCCACACCTGCTTAGCATTTTTAAAAAGTGTTCCTGCTCAGAAAAGGATTACAGATTCACAGTAAAGACAGATTCAGACAAAAAAGGCCTCTAACGGGCCACAGTAAGTTTAATAAAGGTGCATGGGCTTCAGACAGAGAGGATAAAATTTAGACAGAGTATAGATAAAAAATAATTTAAGGATATTAAGCTGAGGTTCTTAAAGAAAAAAGAAAAACAAAAAATCATCATGGGCCATAAAAAGATGGAAAATACACAGGGAGGGTCTGGACATGCAGGACCTACAAGATGGAATGGTCCTTCAGCATTCTTGTTTCAAAAAAGAAACTGCCAGAAATTCTGCAGGACACAAAAGAAAGCAACTCATGAACTTTGTCAGTACAAGGCAGAACAGATTTTCAAGTTTCCTGCTTCACTGAAAAGTCTGTCAGATATTATAAGTCTATAGGTTGAAGATGGATGCCCCATTACAAAAGAACTTTGCGTGACTGTCCAGGCAGCGAGATGTCTCTGTCACTTCTAGAACTTTAGAAGTTGCTTATAATGCACTTCCTGTTTTTTTTTTTTTTTTAGGTACTATCTCCTTCCGGGTTCTTTAATGGAGTGGAAGACAGATAGAATATTTTCCTTAATTTGCCAAATATAAATGAACTAAATATTGCAATTATGATTCTTGCTTGATAACTGTTTTGTTATATGTAATTTTACTATGTTAAAGTTAAAACCTTTCTTTTTATTTGGACAGAAAAAGGGGTATGACGTGGGATGTCCTTCTGTATATGTGTTGCCTTTACTGGTTAATGAATAAAGCTTTTTTGGCCAATGGCTTAGCAGAGTAAAGCCAGGAGGGAAATCTGAACAGAGACAGAGAGAGAATAGGTACAATTGAAAGAAAAGCCATGTAGCTGCCAAAGGAGAAAGATGCCAGATCATTACCAGTAAACCACAGCCTTGTGATGATACATAGATTAATAGAAATGGGTTAACTTAAGATGTAAGAGCTAGCTAGGAATATGCTTGAGCCATTGATCAAACAATGTTGTGATTAATATAGTTTCTGTGTGATTATTCAGGTCTGGGCAATTGGGAAATGAAAGTTTTGTCTCTGCTTACAACTCATAGATGGGTGCCTAGCCCAATTATCATCAGAGAGGCTTCCTCTAGCAGTTAAGTGGAACAGATGCAGAGACCCACAGACAAACATTAGGCAGAGCTTGGGGAACCCTGCAGAAGAGAGAGAAGAAAGACTGTAGGAGCCAGAGGGGTAGAGGACACCACAAGAATAAGGCCCACAGAATCAACTAAGCAGGCTTATAGGGGCCCACAAACTGAAGTGACAATCACAGAGTCTGCATGGGTCTATGCTAGGTCCGTTGTATATGTTGTGCTTGTTTAGTTTTTTTTTTTTTTTTTTTTGAGGTAAGAGTTCTCTGTGTTGTACTGGCTATTCTGGAGCTCACTCTGTAGATCACACTGGCATTGAGCTCACAGAGATCACCTGCTTCTGCTTCCCAAGTGCTGGATATGCACCACTACCACCCAGTTTATATTGGGGTTTTGTGGGACTCCTAACAGTGGGGGAGAGATATCTCTGACTCTTTTGCCTGCCTTTGGGACCCTTTTCCTCATACTGGGTTGCTTTGTCCATCCTTAATAATGAGGTTATGTGTTTAGTCTTACTGCATCGTATTATGCCGTGCTCACTTGATGTCCCTGGGTAGCCTGCTTTATTCTAATGGGAAACAGAGGAGCAATGAGTGAATCTGGGAGAGTGGAGGTGTGGAGGAAGGGAAGGCTGTGGTTGGGATATACTGTATGAGAGAAGAATGAAGAAAAAATTATGTGCGGGATATTCACAGGCATGCATATGTACATGGACACATAGAAGTTATTTCTAGTTCTTGCTTTTTGTAGGGATATATTTAAATAATAAAATTGTTGGGCTGGGGCAGTGGTGGCACACGCCTTTAATCCCAGCTCTTGGGAGGCAGAGGCAGGCGGATCTTTGTGAGTTCGAGGCCAGCCTGGTCTACAAGAGCTAGTTCCAGGACAGGCTCCAAAGCTACAGAGAAACTCTGTCTCGAAAAACCAAAAATAGAATAAAATAAATAAAAAAATTGTTGGGCTGGAGAGAAGGCTCAGCAGTTAAGAGTACTGACTGCTCTTTCAGAGGACCCAGGTTCAATTCCCAGCCTCCACATGGCATCTCACAGCTGTAACTCCAGTTACTGGGAATCTGGCACCCTCACACAGACACACATGCTCACAATGCACACAAACAGTACCACCGTTTTCTTTTGGTTTCTACAAATTGTAATAGCCAGTTTCATAATCAAACTGAAACCTAACTCAGGCCTATACTATTTAGTAACAACAAGCCAAGTGTCAGCCAACCCCAGAGGGCCCCTCGTCATATGACCCCCAAACGAGACCAATCCCTCTTCCCTCTGCATTCAAGGGAGGTTCATGTGTAGCCAGAACCACTCAGATCATATTTCTACTGTGTTTTCTGCTCGCTTTATGAAAGCCACTGCTTCTGCTGTGGGGTGGGTGTTCTCTGAACTTGGTCCTAGTGCTGCCTAATTCACAAATTTGCTGTTTAAGCCCCAACTTGTCCCAAGCTTGCTTCTGAAACCTTCTTATTGAATACAACTTACGCTAGTTGGTAGAATACTCTCCCAGGCATGTACATCCTTTGCAGGAGAAACTTAACACCAAAACTACTGAACTGTAGGGCCAGCTATCAAGAGAGCTGACAATGCCTGTTAAAGAGAACCAGCCATTCCCTCCATAATTTGTAGGTTCTCATCAAAGATGGAAAGGTCTACTTAATCTCAAACACGATTTAGAGAAAGTTCCCTATCCTGAAAATCCATACTTTAACCTCTAAAAGTGAAGTAACTGGGATTACATATTCAGAGCTATTATGGATAAAACCAATTTTCTATAAGATTCAGAAAGCAGATCTTCGGATGTGAGATAGGTGTGCGCTCCTCAGCATGGAAGATTAATGAAGAAAAGATCATGTCATCTATTGATACTGGCTGAGAAGTTATTAAGTGACAGTCAATGCACTTGATTGTTAGATAGGGATTATGTATTATATGTACAGGAAGAGAAAGTTAAGGAAAGGAAGCACCATTCAGTATCACAAAGTAATCAATGAGGAGTGGCTATTGACAATCACTGCGTTTGAACTCCAGGTCTTGACTCCTCTGTACTATGTCGCACCTGACACTAGATAGCAGGGTCATCTAAAAACAGTAAGAACATAATGAGGGCAAGTCAAGTTAATGGGATAATACTAGAAAAGGGTACTTTGCATCCTCAGTTGATGTTGTGAGTCAAGAAGCACAAAGTCTAAATTCTTGATGAATAGACAGGCTGGCCTCCTGCCTTTGTTTCAAAACTGCAATCCCTTGGACTGCTGCAATATTGCTTTGTAAGTAAGTCATCATTACACATGCAGATGTAAACTAGTAATAAACATGCCACTGTGGTTCTTCATTTTAAACTTTCACTTATTACTACTATTGCATGTGTATGTATGGGTTCACGGCTATGCCAGGCCCACTTTGGGTTCTTTATTGACTACAATAGGTATCATGTGACTAGATAAAAGCACACACATTGTGTTGAAAATATTTTATCTTTTCACAATAATGTAGATATTATAAAGAAAGTCTTAATTTAGCAGATTTAATGCAATCCCAACATATGTGTTCATGTTTATGTGTGTCGGTGTCAGTACCACACCTATACACACAAGGTTGGTTAGATACTATTCCACAGGAGCTGTCCACCTTGTTTTCTGAAAACAGACCTAAGGCTTTCCAGCTATGCTGGGCTGCCTGGGCAGTGAGCTCCAGGGATCCACCGGACTCTGCCTCCCCAGACTAAGTATGGCTAACCATATTCAGCTTTTCCCATGGGAACTAGGGATCAAACAGAGATCCTCACGCTTGCATATTCTACACTGTAATGACTGAGCTCTGCCCACTGTCCTGTCACAATAGTGAGCACATGTGTATGATACATAGATATGTATATATCCATCTGTGGGTGCACTACTGTTCACATGCATAATTTTCAGTCAGGGTCTCTTACTGAACATGGAGTTCTTGGATTAGATAAAACCAGCTGGCCAGTTGGTTCTCTCCCTCCCTAGTGTTAGGATTATAGATACGTAACCGGACTGTCCTTTACATGGGTGAGGAAGATCCAAACTCAGGTCCTTGCGCTTCCACAAGTGGTCTATCAACAGAGCATGCCTCCAGCTCATCTCTGTAAATTTAAGAGCTTCTCACATCACATATAAAGTAAGTATAATACATATTTCTATAAAGCATGCTTTTAATCATAAATTTGAAATGCAAATATTGTTTTTATTAATTCATTATGACACAGAAAGGTAAAGTTATACTCAGCATAAGCTATAGCTCTGTAAAGTTTCTTGTTTTGTTTTGCTTTGTTTGAGACAGAATTTCTCTCTATAGCCATGGATGTCCTGGAACTAGCTCTGTAGACCAGGCTGGTCTTGAAGTCACAGAAATCTGCCTGTCTCTGCCTCCCAAGTGCTGGAATTAAAAGCAAGTGTCACCACGCCAGGCTACTGTAAACTTTTATGTAAGTATATAAAGGAACTCTATGCCCACAGCCAATATCTTGAGTCATACTAAGAAATTATTTAATAGATAAAAGAATTCTGATTTATTCCACAAAGAGTTTATTCACCTCTACCTGTCTCTAACAATCAATGAGACAAGAAAGAGCTCAAGTCTCTAGTACTGCTTTTAATTAACAAAAAGTCAAATTTAATTTGTACCCTATCCTTGATATACAACAACACCCAACATCATGAGAACAAAGAAGGTGGAAGTCATGCTTCTGCTAAAACATGTCTGTTTGAGTAACTAGGCAAGATTCAGAAAATCTAGATGAGTGCTAGACAGATGCACAGACAAACAGAAACCAAGGTGACTCACTAGCTCGCAGGGCATCCTAAGAAGCAGAAGTGAGGATGCGTGGGGCCAGTGACTTCTCAGCTCAGGGCTCCACAGAAGGCAGATGAAGAGAGGGGGGAAGAAGAAGGGAGAGGAGGAGGGAGAAAGAAAAAGAGCAAAAGGGAGAAATAGGTGGGAAAGAGATAAAAAATAAAAGGGGCTGGGAGGGAAGGTTAGGGAGACAAGTTAGAAGCTTAAATGAAGAAGAAATATAGTAGAAACAAATGACCAAGATAGAAAAGTGGTAAACCCAAAAGATGCTAATAGTGCTTCATTTTTCAAAATGTAGATTATCTGAGATTTTTGCAGTTCATTCAATACTGACACATCCTGACCAAAGAAAAGGCTGATTAGGACAAAGAAATTTCAGCCCAGAGGTAGAGTGATTGTATGATAGCTTCTAAAAATTAGATGGATTAAAATTAGCAAAATTCAGACCTACTGAGAGCTGTAACTTTATACTTTTAGGAGATGGACTATTTTTAACAATCTGGAAAATTAATTCCAGCCTACTACATCCTAAAGCTAGAATTTAAAAATAAATGCACCATGAAAACAAATCCACAGATACAACAAAAGACTGACTGGAAATACAACAGAAGGAAGAGCTTCTGGTCCGACACCATTACCTAGGAATTCTTCGGATATTCTGCTTCCCCAGGGCGCCTTGGTTTCAAATGTTCAGACATCTGCCTGCGTCTTAAGGGAGCCTCATCAAAGGCTATCTGTGCTAATAAGTTCAGAAAAATAACCGAGATGCCAAAGTGGATAGCCACATGTTTTGGTACAACTAAATATGTAATTAGTTGGAAAAAAATATTACACTTACTCATACCACTGTTTATTGTGTTTTCGGTAAAGCAACGTATCCAAGGCAACAGCATTGACATCCAGAGCTCCTGGGGAAGGCCACTGGTTGGTGAGGTGGGCAGTTAACTCTTGTCTTGATCTTAAATCATTATTCTTTAGCACAGTCCTGTGAATATTAAGATGGTGAGTGCTTTTGTCTTTATTCTCTTTTATTCCCTCAATGGCAGGGAACCTAACTGGCCCCTGAGTAATCACTTACAAATGGTATGTGTATAGACTGAGCAGAAACAGCAAGGCTGCCTGAGCCTCGGACTGTTTCATCTCCTGAAGCACATGCTTTTCAGACTTTCTGTGCTGGTTAAGTTAAAGTGAGGTGCTGCTAATAATTAAAGGGTCCATCAGCACTTTAAACCTAAATCCAAAGCAACGGTATTCTAGACATAGACTATCAGAAGCTAGCTAAAATACAGATTCCATGTCTAAAGATCTCCTGGCTTAATAACTCAGAGTAATAACTGAAAGCAATTTAATTCAACTAAAAAGATCAGTTAAATCGATTAAAAATAGGACTATTAAAAACTCATGCAATATATTTAGGAGAATTTTATTTAAAAGTAATCCTTTACTTATTTTCCCTTTTAATTTTTAAATTTTTAACGGTGTCTGTATGTGTGTGCCTGCATGTGGTATGTACACACGAATACAGTGCCTTTTGAGGCCAGAAGAGCCTTCTGATTCCCTGGAGCTGTCTGATGAGGACGGTGGGAGCTAAACTCGGGTCCTCTGCATGGGCAGCAAGTGCTGCTCCTAACTGCCCAGCCATCTCTGCAGACCCATAATATTTTTTGACAGAAATGACTACTAACAGTTTCATGAAAGTAATGAAATCAATATTAATCTGTAACACTTGCTATAATCAACTGGCAATGTTTCACCATGCCTTTTTTTATTTTAACTTGTTATGGAATTGTTACTTGACTGGAACAACTTGAAAAAGAGTTGGAGTTTGGCAAAATTTCAATTAACACAAATCAATTGACTATTGTCATGAGACTAATTCAACATTGGAACTGATTAAAGAGAATTTAAAAGCAAAGGTCTTACTGTATCTCTAAAATTCTTATAGAACATCTTGGCTGCATGCATTCCCAAACAGGAGCCTATCATTTTTGTGTACTGAGATTCCGAGTCATCAATCAGGAGCAGGAGGTGATGGATGCCTTCTACTAACCTCCACAACTCACAGTCCTGTTCTGGAGTCTAGAGAGGGGGCGGTGCTTGGCTGGTGGCAGAGTCCTGCACTAAAGATTAACTGCCAGCAGGGTCTACACAATAACCACGTTTACAGTTTACTTGTTTACATGATCAAGGGTATAATTCTGATTTTACACAGTGTATAATAACTGCAGAATTTAAGAATATGTGTCGCTATATGCAGAAAGAAACATCATCTAGTACAAACACTAGATCTTGTCTCATTAAGCTAAGAAGTTGGTGAGAATGAATCTTACTAAGATACCCTGGGCAGCTGCCACAAGTCCTTTCTCTGGAAAAAAAAAAAAAAAACCATAAAACTCGTTTAAAAGGCTTTCACATTGTTTACCTACTGCAAATAAAACTTTACAGAAATCCTAGGATTGTTAGAAAAAGAAGAAATAAGGATTACTGGCCTGATAATCTACCACAATACACTACATTTTATTGTTTTTTTTTCTAGTAGATTTTTCTCTATTACGTATTTGCTCCATTGGAGGTGTCTAGTGAAAACCAATGGAAAACTCAACTTGAATGTCAGGGGTGGATCTCAGGCAACCTTACCACTAAGTGTGAGAAATGCAACTGAGTATCTCTGAATAACCGGTACCGGCAGGGTTTGTCGAGGGGCAGTAACATCACAACTTCCAGTCTATAATGTAGTTTCTTTTGTAGAGTGAAGCCACAAAGGTAATAACACAACGACTGTCCAGAGAGAACTTCTGCGTAAATCAAATTGAGGAATTATGCTAAATTTATTTATTTAGTGTATTTGCTCATAGGGGTATAAGGATAACTTAAAGGAGTCGTTCTCTGCTTCCACCGTGTGGGTTGTGGGAAATGAATTAAGGACAAGTTTGGCACAAGTACCTTCACCAACTGAGCCATCTCGCTGGTCCTCAGTATTATGTTTAGACCCTTGTCTTTAGAAATCCCAAAGATACCATTTCTTTTTTCTTTTTTTTTCTTTCTTTCTTTATTTTTATTTATTTATTAAAGATTTCTGTCTCTTCCCCACCACCGCCTCCCCTTTCCCTCCCCCTCCCCCAATCAAGTCCCCTTCCCTCGTCAGCCCAAAGAGCAATCAGGGTATGCACAGCTGCTCGATCCTTTGAAATGAGCTAAGAGACTTCAGTGTGCGAAACAGACATGGTTTTGGTTCATGGTGTACCTACGTTCTATGGGCAATGTGCAAATAAGAAACCCTGGCACTTGTCCTACCCCTATGTAACAGATCGATCCCTGGAGAATTCCACAGGAAACTGTAGCTAGGTTTCCTTTCTTAGGGACACCACAGAGCAAGCAAATGAGTTGATAGATTAAAAATTCCATCCCGCATTTTAGATCTTGACCAGAATCTAATTTGACTGACACACAGAGGCGCCTTGATCAAAATCACCAGAGAACTCTCCACAGCTCCTATTTTCAGCCCAGCTCTCCCCAGACCTCCGTCTCTGTTCTATCCTGTGAATGTCGAGCAGTTTCCCAGCAAATTTTATTGTAGCCATGAATCAATTACAGTTGCTTCCAAACTGAACAATACCATTATTTCCTTAAAATTATAGCAAATTTATAGCAAGACCTATGCAAACTAACTCAATAGAGGTCAGTAAAAACAAGAGCATTTTTCTTATTTGTGCTCAGCCTAAAATCGATTTTACCTTAAATTACCAAATAATCACTCATCATGTTAAATCAGAGATAAATATGCATTATTTCATATTTTACTGAGAACGCTAACTAGTTTTGAACCTAATTGGCTAATTTAAATGTGGAAACATTCATTGTGATGGAAATAAATTATCACTCACACTAAGGTTCTACAGAAAGGTTCAATAAAGAAAATTTTTTGCCCGGTGGTGGTGGTGCACGCCTTTAATCCCAGCACTCGGGAGTCAGAGGCAGGCGGATCTCTGTGAGTTCTAGGCCAGCGTGGTCTACAAGAGCTAGTGCCAGGACAAGCTCCAAAGCTACAGAGAAGCCCTGTCTCGAAAAACTAAAAAAAAAAAAAAAAAAAAAAAAAAGAATTTTTTTAATAGACTAGGTAACAACAATATATTATCAGTTACATTTGAAAACTTTTCTGTAGTATTTATCTCTAAATTAATATAAGCTCCTTTGTCTTTGGAGTTTTAATAGGACTTATTCAGGAATTTTATCCCTCAAAATAACATAATTCAGTCTTAATGAATACATAGATGAAAGGATTAAAGATTCAATTTTATTGTAGCCATGAATCAACTGCACTACTTCCAAACTAAACAATTCCATTACTTCCCTAAAAGATCACAAGGAAAGAACTTCGTGATACGGATTTTAAGCTAAATTAATTCCATCAAGCTTAACCATGTTCTGACATAGCTGAGGCTAAAGCCTCAGCACCCACGTGGGGGGCTCACAGCCCCTGTAACTCTAGCTTCAGGGGATACAATGCCCGTTTCTGGCTTCCGAGGGCAATATACCCATGTGGCATACACTCAACAGATAAACATAAACACATACATGAAAAAAATCTTTTTATAAATTCAAATTCTGCCCATTGCTCAAGATCGACTTCCCTTTCTGATTCTCCCATGGAAATTCTCAGATGTCTGATGCATTCTAAGAAGGGTCATCCGCTCTTCCTTACTTTGCTCATTTCTCAGATCAGAGGCCATGCTCATGCTCATGATGACCTCATACTTGTATCTGGTGGATAAATATTATGTATAAGGCTTATGATCCTTTGCATTAAGGGAGTTAACCTCTGTGGTTCCAAGTATTCATAAAAAGTTCAAAAGGTCCAAGACATGAAAAAATATTTGTTTGTTTTTGTTTTTTCTGAGATAGGGTTTCTCAGTGTAGCCTTGGCTGTCCTGGAGCTTTGTTGACCAGACTGGTCTCAAAATCACAGGGATCCACCTGCCTCTGCCTCCCGAGTGCTGGGATTAAAGTGTACCGCCAAGTGCCCAGCAACATGAAACAATCTTTAATGCTGATAAAACAAAACACTTCCTTCATGGAAGCCCAGGTGTACGTTTTAAAGGTGAATATCAAATTGCACCAGGACTGGCTATTTTTTGAATGCATCCATCCAGAAGCATTTACTGGAAACTTACTTCCGAAGGTAAAGTGTTATACGCTCAAAGGGGAGATTCAGGTCACAGACTGGCATATGGGGGCCACTTAACCCACACATGGACTGATCCTTGTGGTTGGACTTAGACATCTTACTTGTCCTTCCTGTGTCCTTTTGTCCTCTACTCTGCAATGACAGCACAAGAAGGACCTTCATCACATGCTGTGCCATGCTTTTGGACTTCCTGACTCTAGAACTGTGTTCTTGACAAAGTACCATTTCAGGTATTCTGTTACATCAGAGAATGAACTGAGACAGAACTACAGCGAACCTGTGATTTCCCGTTACTTGTCTAATGTGACACAGTTCTTGGTGTATTCGGGTGCTCTGAGACATGGCAGACTAAAAAAAAAATCTTGGGCTATAATCTTTTATGAAATTAAGGAACATATTAGAACTACAACAACACAGAGTTTTATGCATTTAATGCAGGGCATCTCGGTAAGAGACATGAAGTTCAAAAAAGAGAAAGTCATCAAAGATGAAGCAATTTCATTAGGAATTACTACTACAGGAAGAAACAGAACCATCTTCCAGATACTACTAGTTACTGCTAGTCACTGCTCTGAACCACGGTAACCCTGTGAAGGCAGTGATAATTTTACTTGCCTTCTATTATCAGCACCTGAAAATGGGCCTGGCTTATCACAGTACTTTCGATTGGTACTTACCAAACAAATGCAAGAGCATTAAAAAGGCAAACATTAAGTACAAGCAAGAGAAATGAGGACTTCTATATCTTTATCCATGGAATGTCCTATAGAAATCGAAGAGCCTCAATCAATGAAGTTCTTCATATACAATTCTAGCCGGTAGGTATGGAAGGAGAGCAGTGTGGTAGCAGCCCTGTGCACACCCCAGTTAATCAATGACTCAAAGCTTTAGGTATTGTTCACCCATGGCTCAAGTCATCAGATGACAGATGGCATGAAGTCAGGTGTCATCGTCTGAGCCCAGCATCAATTCTTATGATCATTAAAACAGATCATCACTGTGCTTCCCAAATATGCCGTGATAGGAATTGAAATACGTACTACCTATAGGATACTTACATGAGCCCCCTGAGAGCAATTTTCTGCCCTGAATACATAATGCCAGGAAAGCTTTTTAGTATACATTTGTCTGGATCCTGCCTCTCACCAACTAAAGCAATAACTGGAAAGTCTCAGTCCCTGTATAATTTTTTGTCTTTGTTATATTTTTTTCCATTACACGTAAGAAAAGGTTTATGTTAAACAACTACATCAGAGACAAAGAAGAAAACAAAGGGGATAAAGGAATAGGGAGAAATAGGGTGGCTGAGAGAAGACTAGAGGGGAGGGAAGGATGGTAAGAGGCAGGAATCCGATGTAACACATTCTCAAGGGAATCCAGAACAATACGTGCTTGGGGACCTGTGAGAAGTGAAACTAAGAGCAGATCTTACAGCTCTTAGCTCAGCGGGAATAAGTCAGACAATCACCCACTAACCTTTAGTATTTTATTTTTTGACCTTAATGCAAGGCATCAGTATCTCTCTACCTTTTCTACCATGGCCAAACATTTATTTGCCTTCTCTTCCACCTCTTCCATCTATCTGGACACATGCTGGCTACTTACAGAGTAGATCAGGCTTAATGTGATATTTATATTCTCTCCTGGTCTCCAATCCTTCTCACGTTCTTTTTATACACGCGGCTCGTAACAACCAGAACTCATTGATCATGATGCAAAGAATCTGCTTTACAAACTGTGAGAATGCCTCAAACTTTAATGAGTCGTTTAACTCCCAGGGGGAACCTGTTAAGATCAGGTTCTGGCCAAGGCTGGAGTCTGATAATCCACCTGATGCTAATGAAGCTGGTGACTAGAATAAGGAGCACATAGAGGTTATCTACTAGAAATATAAGAGGAGTCCGTTCTGATTCAATAAGTTACACTGCACAAAAGAGATTTTTTAGACAACGGCAAGGATTTTGTTATTCATGAAGATTGAGCAATAAAAAATGTTTCTAATTTCATTGGCTGAGATTATGTGAGAAAATGTCTAGTTTTAAGAGATGTCCAGTAAAGAATGTAGGAATAAAAGGACATAACTTGCCTCAGAAACAGTTCAGAAAAGAAAAGGAAACTGACCAGTCTGGGAATGGCTAACTGGGCTCACGTCACTTTTATATAGACAGACAGCTGACACTTTCTCGATGAAAACATTAATAGCTATAGATTCCAAATGATACGTTTTAAATTTAAAATGATTTCACGGTAAAATTCACACAATATAAAACATCTTGCCAGTTTTGGTGTCATAGCTTAGTGATATTTGACACATTCACAAGATGTGAAACCAAGTGCCATTATCAACCACTTGTTCTTTCCTCCTCTCTTGTTGGCTGAGAGATCCTTGGGCCTAGTACAGTTGGTGGTATGGCCTTAGCTATCTTTTGTCTCTTCATTTTGAGATAAGGTCTCACTACGTTGCCCAGGCTGGCCTTGAACTTACTATGCAGAGTAGGCAAATGGAATCTATCATCCCCTTGTCTGAGCCAGCAGAGTACCAGGCCCTGTCCTCTCTGCTCTTGTAAACCTGAGATGAGATCCATCCATTATGCAGCAATAGTGATTTTCTCCCCAGCCCTAGAAACCATTACTATTTTTTGTTGTTTCTGTGTTTTTTGTTTGAGACAAGGTCTCTTTAATATTGGCTGATCGGGAACTCATAGAGATCCACCTCCTCTGTCTCCTGTGTGCTGGGATTAAAGACATTTGCATGTTCTATTAATTCTTTGTCAGCTGGTAAAGATACCCCACTCCATGGGATTCTTCCACAAGGGATAATGATTGCTTCCTTAGTTGTACAGAAGCTTCTTAGGTTTATGCGTCCCACTTGTCAATCTAGGTCTTAAATCCTCAGCAAATAGAGTCCTAGCAGAAAATCCTTCCCTATTTCCTACACCTGTATCTTGTAGGCTATTGCCTGTGAGTCCGTCTAAAGACGTTAGTATTTCTGGTTTCCAGATTAGTGCTTACACCATTTGTCTTCAGAGAGGCCTCTGCTGGCAGTGGATGGGAGCAGCAGCAGAGGCCCATAGTCAAACATTAGATGGAGAGACAGCCCAAATGGAAATCTCCATCAGGTCCCTTCCCTTCCCCTCCCCCTCCGAGCTCAGGGAACCCCACAGATCTGAAGGAAGAACTGGGTATTCTTGGGGGACTCCTAAGAGTGGGAGTGTCTCTGACTCTTGCTTGTTCTTGGAATCCCCTTTCTCCTACCGGGTTGCCTTGTCCAGCCTGGATATGAGGCTTTGTATCTTGTTATGTCATGTCTGACTGATATCCCTGGAAGGCCTGCTTTTTGTTCTGAAGGGAAATGGAGGAGTGGATCTGGGTTGTAGGGGTGAGCTCAAGGAGGGGAGGGAGCAGAAATACAGTCAGTATGTATTGAAAACAAAACAAAAAGTAGAAAAGAAAAACCCCGTCATCCCTGAATCACACACACACACACACACACACACGCACACGCACACGCACACGCACACGCACACACACACACACACACCATGAAAACAGGAGGAAAATAGTAAGGCCTGTGCTACAATGCCCGGCTATTCCACTTTCTGTCTCTGTGCCTTTACTATGTTGACTCACTGTTGTTTCAACTGTAAATTAAGCCCCACAGGCTCATGTTTTAGCTGCGGTTCCCAACTGGTGCCACTTTGTGGAAGGCTGTAGAATCTTTAGAGAGAGAGACTCCGTGGCAGCCAGACTTGAGGTTTGGTAGGCAGGCCCTCCTCGTGCTCTCTGCTTTCTGAAAGCCATACTGCTACCAGCTGCTTCACAATCCCACAGCCACACTTGGCTGCCATGATGGAGTCCATCCTCTTAAACCACAAAATAAAACGCTCTCCCACCGAAGCTTCTTCTCGGTTATTTGGACACAGCAAGGAGAAAAGTGATTAATATTGCTCATGTAAGTGGAGTCAGTTTTTTGTGATTTTTTTTCACTTGGCAGGAATAACATCCTTGCTGTAGCATATCCTTCATCCCTATTGTGGCGTATCACAAATTTCTTCCCATTTTAAGCTAGATAGTATTCTATTTTATCGATAAATCACATTCTGCTTTCTTTTTGCTAGAGGAGACACTTCATGTTATCTTTAAAGACCTATTAAGAACTGTATTCTCACAGATGGCATGTCTTGGAATGGCCCTTGAGAATGTATATGCTGGGTACAATGGCTTCATGTGTTGCTTAAATGCTTTTACTTCCTTTCTTCTTATAGTCATTGCTCAGAACGGCAGTGAATTCTCAAACTATTATTATATAACTTGTTTTGTCTTCAATTCTGTTCATTTTTTCTACATAAATTCTGATGCTCTATCAACTGATGTATAGCTATATGAGCTTTTATTAATGTCTTTCAAAGTCATAATTCCGCAGCTTTAAACTATTTCCTCTGACTCTTGTGTAACTATAGCTGTTCTCTAAATTATTTACCTTCCCCTCTTTGTCTTTGAGCCTACAGTCTCTTGTAGACTGTGTTCATCTGGACCAGATGATTTCTTCTCCTGTGCTTCCAATCTGTTTCTCAGAGAGTCGAACTTCTAATACAGAGACTCAGATAGATTTAGTGTTTGTTTTCATGACTATAAGCTATCTTCCCTCATTTACTGGCATCCTTGTTTTCTTTCATGTTTTTGTAACATAATGTTTTAATTTATTTCCTCTCACATATACTCTATATTTTCTTTGGTTACTATAAAGATTACATTTAACATTTTAAGGTTATAATGCTCTGATTTGAATTTATATCAACTTAACTTAATTAAAATAAAAGAACTCTCTTTAGATCTGTTCTCACTCTCCAGTTATCAATACTACAAATGACATATTTAAATATTTTTTTGCCCACAACTAGAACCTGATTTTTTAAATGCATTATCTTGCAAATTATGTGAAAATAAAATACAGTGTTATAAGCTGACAATAATAATAGGAGAATATGCATTTTAATGGTATATATCCTGTGAAGAAGCAATGGAGTACTATTCATATCATATGGTTATCTTTGAAAATTTAGTATTCTACTGGACTTCCCAACAATATTCAAAAGAAGTAATACAACGTGGTTTACCTTTCTAGTCTGACTGCACTTTTTCTTTTCTGCTTTCTTTGTGTGCGTGTTTATGTCTATGTGTGTATATCTGTATCTGCACACACATGTATAGGTTACCAGACAACCTCTGGTACTGGTCTCTGGGCACCATCCACCACTTTTATTTTTCAAACAGCATCTACGTCTAGCCTGGAGCTTGCCAAGCAGGTTGGAGGGCTGGCCAGTGAGCCCTGGGAACTAGCTTGTCTCGCCTTCCCTTTCCAGTGCTGGGATGACAAGTGTGTGTCACAGCACCTGGCTTCTTCACATAGGTTATGGGATCAAACTCAGGTCAGAACTTTACCAACAGAGCCATTTCCTTAGTCCTCGCTGCATTTTCTTAGTATCTGCTCAAATATAACACGATTCTAAGTTTACTTTATTAACAAGTATCATCTGCTAAATTACAGATGACCAAATGATGACAGGTCACAACATCCATTTTTAAGTAGACCACGATGACATCATTGCTCGCACTTGATGGTATCTACACCACTCATCCTAAACTGTGAACCTGGAGGTACAGCATCACTGACTTTGTTTTGCTAGCTGATAGATGGCAACATCAATATTTACTGTGATTCACAGCTATGTGGTTGGTTCTTGAATTACCTCAACAATGAGTGATTCTTTCTTATATTGTTTAGATTCTTTAGTTCCTTACCTCACAAGACCATACAGAACATTTGCCATTACTAAAATTTTCAAGTCATTAACAGAAAAAATGCATCTAGGGTTGTTAAGAATTCTTCATATTTATTGGTGTTGAATAGGACGAGGTTTTCAGATTTTACACATTGTTTTATGGATCTCTATTTCTGAGGTTTACAGTACATGTTTTACAATTGTTTAAACAGCAAATCTTCTACCCAAGGGTCTAAATCCATGGCTGTTAGCAAACTATTCTATTATATATGATACTCTTTAAACAACTATGGGATTGATGTCAATCTCCTACATTACTATCTTGCAAACTCCTTGTAAGAAAAGATCATGTGTTCTTAGCTTCTATTAAATGAGAGATCCCAAAAGCAAACACATAAATAAGTGACTTAGACTAACTAGACCTAAATTCATTTCCCCCACTATAAAAAAATCTGATGTATATTAATCTAAAGTATAAGTAATATTTTATTGGATGAGTTCAATGCATGAACTGGAGTTAAAAATTACTAAAGTAAAAAAAATCAGTCTGAACCACATATCTTAAAACCATGAAAATCAAACCGAGAATAATGTAGTATCTACAATAAAGAAATATTACTAAAATTTTCAGATTTAAAAATTAGTTTTAATTTTAAAATTTAAAAATTTTAAAACTTTATTAATTGTGAACTCAACTTTTAAAATGTGCCCCTTTTTCAGTGTGATGTAAGATACTTAGCATTTTATCAAATATATGAAGGAGTGATGGAGGAAGGTCATTGGCTAATAAAGAAACTGCTTGGCCCTGATAGGTTAGAACATAGGTGGGTGGAGTAAACAGAACAGAATGCTGGGAGGAAGAGGAAGTGAGCTCAGACTAGATAGCTCTCCTCTCTGGGGCAGATGCGATGAAGCTCTGACCCAGGATGGACATAGGCTAGAATCTTCCTGGTAAGTGCACCTTGGGGTGCTACACACATTAATAGAAATGGGCCAAGCAGTGCTTAAAAGAATACAGTTTGTGTGTTGTTATTTCGGGGCATAAGCTAGCCAGGCGGCTGGGAGCTGGGTGGCAGGAATGCAGGCTGCAGCTCCCTCAACAGAATGGCCCACAACGTGTGGACAACTATATCCACATAAAGCCTGAGAAGGCTTAGGAAAGAATAGAGTAAAGCATGTTTTCTTGGTAGCAGCAATTTCTTGGGTCTGCTCTGCTTGCTAGAGCCAAGCAAGCGCTCTCATATAAGAGAGGCTTCCTGACTCAGCTTTAGCTGCAAAACCCTGCAGCTCTCTTAAGAGGTCCTGCTACAAAACACTTAAATGGTGTTGATAAAAGCTGACTGAATGCTTGTTTGTTTTCAGCCATAGCAGGAAAAAAGCTGCGCTGATTTAAAATGCCAATTTTCTGGGCCGTCCGGCCAGGGCAAACTCTGACTCTTTCAAGCAGGCAGTCCTGACTATGGAGCTTTTGAGCGTTGCTTAACACTGTTGCAGCTTGCTTGCTGGCAGGGACCTTGAAATGCCACAGAGTGTGGCAATAAAAATGGCTCCAGCAGTACCTTTGCGATGAGGCTGGAAAGCTAAGAAATGGGCTGGATCTAACCAGCAAAGCCACGGCTTTAATCCTACCCATATTGCTCAGTAATTAAAAGGCTCATGTGGTCAGAAAAAGAGAGAGAGATTCAGTAAAGAGAGATTCAAAAAAAAAAAAAAACTATAAATGATTTACAGTGTGTTAAATTTAAGTTAATTTAAATTTACTTTAAATTAATCTGAATGCCTGGGAGGCAGAGTCAGGTGGATCTCTGAGAGTTCAAGGACAGCCTGGTCCACAGAGTTATTCCAGGTCAAAGATATACAGAGAACCTGTCTCAAAAAGCAAAAAGTTAAAAGTAAAATTAAACAAAATAGATGTTAAAACAAAGCTGCACAAAGATGGAAAATACAATGAGAATCTTGATACTGTTATACCTCTAAAGTTCATATCTTGAAACTCAAAAGCAAAACAGAAAAAACAATAATCGAAGTGCTCCTGCTAGTACTATGTCTATTAGCACTAACATTTCTCGTTATGTCTTGGTTGTCTGACATAGAGTATCAAGAAGATTCAGTCTGTACTCAAGTTCCTAACCCTCCTGTTACCACTTCCTAAGTACTAATTACCCATGTGCGCCACCATGAATTCATGAATTTAGACTAAGCTTACTGTGGGTGAGTGCTAGCTATTTTATATGAAGACAATCCTGAATTGTAAAAACCATGCATCACTAATTTTCAGTGTTACCAGAAATACAAAATGTTCATGTCTAATGAGTGGTCCAAAACACAATAAAAGAATAGTAGTAATTTAGATTACACTTATTAAGAAATGTGGCTGGACAGTGGTTGTGCATGCATTTAAGCCAAGAACTCAGGAGGCAGAGGCAGGCGGATCTCTGTGAGTGCGAGGGCAGCCTGGTCTACAGAGATAGTTCCAGCATCGTCAGGGCTCCACAAAGTAACCCTATCTCTGGGGGAAGGAGGGGGAACAAAACAAAACAAAAACAAAAAACCAAACAAGTGAGTAGAAAAGGATTCAAATCATCAGGAAAAGTTTACAACCCATGCAGGAACAAGCATTACACATCTTTTATTCTATCGCTCAATATTCCTCTTCTAATTTTACACTAAATATCTCAGAAGAACAACAAGGAACTCCAGTTCCAGCTCTGCTGCAGGCTTCACAAGGATGATAAAGGTCGTCAACAATAAGGGGAGACATTTTCTTTCTCCCGATAGCTGCAGAAGTGCTCACACTCCTCTGCGTCTTAAATCTAATCTGCAGTAGCTGACTAATTCCATCGTTAGTTAATACTTAGCATTAACCATTAATTATTGATTAACTAATTTAACAATTAATACAAATTATTTGCATTAATTAAGTAGTAAAATGAGAATATTCATATAGGAATTAGCTCCATCTCCTGCTCATTTTCCTCTAAAGTAGTTTTATGCAAAGGAATCTCGTGAGTCAGTTTAAAACAATCTGGAGCTTACAGCTCTGTTACTTCAAGGTAAATGTCTAACTTCTAACCTCAAGAGAATAGTTCAATTTTTAGCAATAAACACATTTTGAAATATTCATTTTATTTAATTTGTATGGATGGTTAGTCTGCATGATGTCTTTGTACCACATCTGTGCCTGGTACCCATGGAGGCCAAAAAAGGGCATCAGCTCACTTGAAACTGGGATTATAAATGGTTGTTAGCCACCATGTAGGTTCTGGAAATTGAACCTGGGTCCCCTGGAAGAGAAGCCAATGCTCTTAACCACTGAGCTACCTCTATACCCTTGGACATAACTTTTTATTTGTTCCTTTATTAAGATTATTTTGGTTAAAATATTTTTTAAAGGTATTAGGAATAACTGTAAAGTTCCTTTACAAAATCAAAAGGATCTATAACACAGTTTTTTTAACTATACTATTAACACAGGTGAGTTATTTTTGCATACAAAAAGGGGAGTCTTCATTTTAATTATCAAAAGTAAAATAAACTTATAAAACTTAATTTTTCAATTGAGATATTTTAATGAAGTAAAATTAACCTTTATTTTATTTATATTTAGTGTTTAAGGACACAGTCTTGATATATAATAGTGAGGATGGGCTCAGCCTCATGACCCTTCTCAGCCCCTCTGTGCTGAGAAAAGAGGCTCATGCTATGAGTCTAGCTCACAAACACTGGTGAAAATATTTAGATAAGCTCGGTGTATTCCTTTTTTTTTAACCTTTTATTTTTTAAAAATATTTATTTATTTTATTTGTTATGTATACAACAGTCTGTCTGTGTGTATGTCTGCAGGCCAGAAGAGGGCACCAGACCTCATTACAGATGGTTGTGAGCAACCATATGTGGTTGTCGGGAATTGAACTCAGGACCTTTGGAAGAGCAGGCAATACTCATTTTAACCACTGAGCCATCTCTCCAGCCCTAGGAAGGTATTACTTATTATTACTTTCTTAATCATTTCATTATAAAGGAAAATCCAGCCATCTCTATTGTTTTGTCTTGCTATTTCCATCCATCTTAGCAGAAGCTCGTGCACGTGAAATGTGCTAACCTGCCCTCAGCTGACACGCGAGGAGCCTCCTACGTGAGGAGGAACAGGAACAATGAGGGGACACAACCATTCCTATCAAGACACACATGCCTAGAAAAGACTGGGTTTTGTTTACTTACAAAAGCATCTCCTGCCTGGTGAGGTGGAGCACAGCTTCGTCAGCACTCGGCAGGTGGACGGAGGAGGATGGATTTCTGTGAGTCACGAGCCTGCTCTACCTACTGAATTCCAGCACAGCCAAGACTCACTGCTGACACTGAAACTCTGTCTCAGAAAACCAATGGGTAAGTAAGTAAATAAATAAGCAAGTAGGTAAAATAAAGAGTCACTTATCCTGTTTAATTGGCCTCATAATATCTTTTATCATATTTATGTATAAACTATAAAAGAGAATAGCAGCAACTGCAGAAAAGACAGAGCATTTCATATTTTAGAATATTTGTTCAATTCATTAAAATTTATAGCATTAATAAAGAGTCAAAAGACTTCACTTACTTTTTTTTTTTGTTTGTTTGTTTTGTTTTGTTTTTCAAGACAGGGTTTCTCTGTAGCTTTGGAGCCTGTACTGGAACTCGCTCTTGTAGACCAAGCTGAACTTGAACTCAGAGATCTGCCTGCCTCTGCCTCCCGAGTGCTAGGATGAAAGGTGTACACCACTGCCTGGCAGATATTACACCCTTAAGGAGAAAGTAACTTCTGTTAGATTTTGTGTGTGTGTGTGGGGGGGGGGGGCAAGTTTATCAAAGCAAACGCAAGGAACACTACAGTACAACAAAAATCCCTGGCCTGCATTTCTAATCCGCATCAATATCATGTGAGACAAACCGAGAAACTGCTCTAAGTTAAAGTAACAAAAAAAAAAAAAAAAAAAAAAAAAAAAAAAAAAAAAAAAAAAAAAAAAAAAAAAAAAAAAAAAAAAAAAAAAAAAAAAAAAAAAAAAAGGAACCAAATAGAAAGCACGGACTTGAATTGGATTTGGTGACAGGGAAACAGAAGTGCACCATGGGACGATTTCAGAATATTCAATGAAACGGAAATACGAGTGATGGAGATTAGAATACCTAATCAATCTGACCTGTTAAAACTGACTCACGAACTTTGGCTATCTACAAGAATATCTTTATTCTTAGTAAACTTCAGACACACAGAACAGAAGGCAGGATAATGTTTACAGCATCTACGTGGATAAAAATCTGCATGTATGTGTGAGGAGAGGGAGAATTACAAGACAAAATGTTAAATCTGATAAATCCTGGAACGTAAGTATGTAAATTCTGTGTACTAAGTCCTTGTAATTTTTCTGAAAGTCTAATATTTAAAATTTATCCTTTAAAGGAGTACCATTGGCTCCTCGGCTTTTCTCATAGACGCACCAGCAATTGGATACAGCAAGGGCAGGCCTGCTGCTCCCTCCCTCCATCCCCTTCCTGCCCTGGGTGTGGAGTTCCTGCCAGAGGCTTGGGTTGCTGGATACTGCCTTTTGCCCTGGTGGCCGTGAGGATGGGGGTGGGTGCTTTTTCTCTTGGAAGAGGGTTTTAGCACAGGTTTTCTTGTTCTCACTTCCAACTCCCCTTCTCCCCTTCCCCACCTATTGGCATGATGGCTCTCCAGATTATCTGCAGGTGGTTTTCGGGATTACTGCTGGGGCCACAGGAGCCAAGCCGGGTTCGGATGAGAAGGAGCTGATCCTGCTGTTATGGAAAGTCCTAGATTTGGCCAACAAGAAGGTGGGACAGTTGTACAAAGTACTAGTTGGACCGGATCAGCTGAAACTGACAGAGGATTGCAGAGAAGAAACTAAAATAGATGCAAAAAACCTGTCTTCCACGCCACAGCTGGACCAAGCCTTCCGGACAGTTTAACCATCAGTGAGCAATGAACTGAACACTGAGGTAGGGACTTCCTTCTGTTTGTGTACTGATGGGCAGCTTCATGTCAGGGAAATCTTGCATCCCGAGGCTTCCCAGAAGAATGCATTACTACTACCTGAATGCTTCTATTCCTTTTTTGATCTTCAAAGAGAATTCGAGAAATATTGCCTTGGGTCACCTCATATCGACAAGCTGGACCTAGCAGCGATGGCAGAAAGCCTAAACTTTGAGTAGAATGAACCCGTCTCCTGATGTGGAGCATCTCAAATTGAAGATATGGGGAACCTAATTTTAGCGATGATCTCAGAGCCTTACAATCGCAGAATTTCAGATCCAGAGGGAGTAAGCTACAATCTGAAAGTGGTACCTGCAAGATGGAGCTCATTGCTGACAACATGGTAGGTCGTGAGGGCTCGAGGTTTGCCCTGGCAGTCTTTTTTTTTTTTTTTTTTGGTTTTTCGAGACAGGGTTTCTCTGTGGCTTTAGAGCCTGTCCTGGCACTAGCTCTGTAGACCAGGCTGGTCTTGAACTCACAGAGATCCGCGTGCCTCTGCCTCCCGAGTGCTGGGATTAAAGGCATGCGCCACCATCGCCCGGCGCTGGCAGTCTTTTTTAAGACATTGTAAGGTTCTTCAAAGGACTAAATATCGCCAAGGGAGGGGCAGCACTCTGTCTGCATGCTCAGGGGTGGAGCGATGGAGAAGCTCTGGTTAGGTTTGTAAGTGAGGAGCACAGAGATCAAGCTCTAGGAGGCATAAACATCACATAGGGAACCATGGGAACTGGTACATCGAGGTTTACAAAGCAATGGGTGAAGATTTTCTTAAAATTGCTGGAGGGACAGTGAGGTAGCCTAGTTCCTCTCCCAGGAAAAGCAAGTCATCACCCGCATGCTCCCTTTCACAGCCACAGCTGAAGAGGAGGTAGCCTTCCTAGGACCGCACTGCCCCATCACCGGGGGAAAGGAAGGCATCTTCTTTGTCACCCATCCTGATGGTAAATGACAGGAGATGTTTCTGTGCTCGTTGCTTGTGAGGAATACACTCAGAATACCCTGTGGAAGTATAATTACTTGCTGGTAAAAGATACATGGAGCTTTTCAGAAGTACGACCACCGAAGTGCAGCAGGAGCTGAATGGGTTCTCCTCAGCCCCTCTGATTCCACTTCTAAGCCCTCCCATTATCCTGGTACCACCTCAGCAATGTGTGCTCCCCATAAACGTAAGAGACTGTATATGTGTGAGTTCTTCCCTATGCTGCCACAGTAGAGGGCATTCTGGACAATTCATGGGGTTCCCATGGTGGTATTGAATACCCGGGCCACCCACCGGGAGATGCCTTTACCCAGATGAAGTCTGCAGACAGAGCATTCATGGCTGCATAGAAGTATCATTTGAAAAAAAAAAAAAAAAAACCATGAAGGAGAGATATGTGGCAGTCTTTCAGTGTTCAGCTGAGGAAATATACTTTGTGCAGATGGGAGGACACTTTAATTTTAGTATATGTGCTGCCGAAGCAAGCACGGGAGGACACTTTAAAATGAAATGGTTTATCCCCACTGCCATGAAAGTCACATGCCTGCCTCCTCCTGCACATTACCAGTTCCTGCAGCCGTGATTCCTACCGAAGCTGTCATTTATGAGCCGTCTCTGCTCTCCAGTCCCCGGGCCCTGCAGCCCTCCACCACACACTGCCCAGCAGAGTCCCAGGGCACTGCAGCCCTCCACCCACACTGCCCAGCAGAGTCCCCGGGCACTGCAGCCCTCCACCGCACACTGCCCAGCAGAGTCCCAGGGCACTGCAGCCCTCCACCCACACTGCCCAGCAGAGTCCCAGGGCACTGCAGCCCTCCACCGCATACTGCCCAGCGGGCACTGCAGCCCTCCACTGCACACTGCCCAGCGGGCACTGCAGCCCTCCACCCACACTGCCCAGCAGAGTCCCCGGGCACTGCAGCCCTCCACCCACACTGCCCAGCAGAGTCCCCGGGCACTGCAGCCCTCCACCCACACTGCCCAGCGGGCACTGCAGCCCTCCACCCACACTGCCCAGCGGGCACTCAGCTCTTCATGAACTACACAGCCTACTACCCCAGGTAAGTCTCTACAGGAAGTGACAGCAGGGACAGAGACAAAGGACTGTCTCCCTCACTGAAGGTCAGCATGGCCGGCCACAGCTTCTGCTCACATCTCTGACTAATAGGTTGTTTTAAGGCAGACTCGAGAAGTTTGCTACTTATTTGTGGTATGTGACTAGCATGGTCTTAAGTCGCCCCTGAGTTCAGCCCTTCCCCTTCCACCTCCTGTTAACTGGACTGCAAGGGGTAGCTTTGTTCCTTCTGATCAGGTGGGAACAACATGGAGATGAACCACAAAGCAGAGTGATTCATAATGGGAATGATTATATTTCTATTAAGGTTGAATGTCACCCAAATATAAATATAGTTGCTTTAAATTTAAAAAAAAAATCTTTTAAGAGTAAAATCTATTATATGGAGAATTTTCACTATAAAAAATTAACATAATTTTGACAAAACGGTAGCATTAGGGTGAGTGCTTTGAGCAGTGCCAGGTGAAGGAGCTCATACAGAAGACAGCTCTCCACACACCACAGCTGTGCTCATCTAAAGACTGCCTGCTGCAAAATTCTTCCAGAGCAGACCGCATTAAATGTGCACGGCGATGCCGCGGCAGAGCCTGCCTGCAGTTCCATCCATCAGGACTGCACTTGAGTAATACTGGTCTAAGGTACAATGTTTGTAGTCAGTCAGTAACTAATTCAGCTCCACGAGTGCATCAGGGCTGAGGATGTGCGTCAGTAGCTTGATGCCCAGCCTGCAGAAACGGAGACTTAAGTAGAAATCATGTATTTCGAGTGCGTACTACACAGAACAACTGAAGGGGATTTTAATTTTCGCCTTGTGTTTTCTAATTTCCCCACAGTGAAATCAGATGACTTTTCTAGTAAGGAACAAAACCACTTTCTTACAAAGAGCGAGAAGCTCTGAGTGGCAAGCAGATGTCTGGAATCAGACTGTAATGATGTGGGAGTGATTTCTTATTAATAAAGAAACTGCCTAGACCCCTTGATAGGCCAACCCTTAGGTGGGTGGAGTAAACAGAACAGAATGCTGGGAGAAAGAAGCTGAGTCAAGGAGTCGCCATGATTCTCCTGCCGGACACAGACGCAGGTTAAGATCTTCCCAGGTAAGACACCTCATGGTGTTACAGGGATATTAAAAATGGGTTAGATCGATATGTAAGAGCTAGCCAGTAAGAGGCTTGAAAGTAATGGGCCAGGCAGTGTTTAAAAGAATACAGTTTCTGTGTAATTATTTAGGGGCATGAACTAGCCATGTGGGCAGCCGGGTGCCGGGGACGCAGCCCTGCCGCACCTTCAACACTGTGTAGCAGAGCCCACTCCACGCTCATGTCTACGCATCGCCATTCTTAGAAAAGAACCTCACTTACAGCTGATCTTGAAGCTCCACGATGATGTATTCTAACTGTTCCTTCTCCAACTTGTGGGCCAGATCAGAATCTTCAATCCTCTGAAGCAGCACTTTATTCTGAGAGACAGATTCAGAGAGCTGGTTCTCACGAAGCCGTAAGAGTTCTTCAAGATAACCCTGGAAACACAGTAGCACAAGAGTAAAGGTCAACTGCAGAAATTCTAAGACATCTTAAGATCAACCATGAATACCGTCAGCAGTATGTCCATCTACTTCATAACGAAACACCTCAAAATACTACTGATGAATGATTTTAATTGAACATGGAAGCTTAATATGCACTCTGCATTTTGGGCTGTTATTTGGGGGAATGGAGTGGGAGGCGGGGTCTAGTATATAGTCCCAGATGACCTTGGACTTCACTTCCTGCCCTGACCTTCCCCTTTCAGAGTGAAAGGGTTACTTAATGCACAGGACTTAAATAGGACTTTGTGATGATAAACACAGGTTTTCATCTAATTACAAATATCAATACTCTAAATTATACTTTCTGTATACAAGGAACCAACTCCAGATCCCATGCATTAGAAACAGATGGCAGATGATGGCTTCAAAGCAGTAACTGATGCTCTCCTGGACTGCTGGGCACTATATATTTGATACTTAGAGAAGTTAATCAATAAATAAATTAAGTAGTAGGTGCAAGACAGGTTTCACAACTAACTATACTACTAACAAATTGGTGTAAACCCAAGAGTCTAAAAACACTCTTTCATTTCTAGGTATGCATGCCCACACTTTCCGCTCCATTTGGGATCTGCTTCTCTTGTCCTGCATCTTCTCCCGATGGACTCCAAGGCTAACTGCTTAACACTACCAGAGGCTTTTTCGTTAAAAATACTCATTCTGGGACCAGAAACAACTTCTTTCTTAGATATCAAAGACCAGCATTGGTTTTTGCTACTTCCTTCTTTCAACCTTTTATAAACTTCCTCCTACAAATGAAATTATTAGTGACCAGCAAAAACAAAGGTCTGTGTTAGTTGGCACACAGTGTGACTGGGTGATGAAGGAATTACCTGTTTGACCCTTTTTCTATGGAGGCCACAAAACATTCATGACCAAAGGATAACTTTACAAGTATCTTCTAGCTTCATTTCTTTAGGCGCACCCAAATCATAGGCACTGCCAAACCAAGAATTTCTTCCCACATATTGGGTAGAGACCTCATGGACAGATGTTTTCAAGACTAGTTCAAGGCCCTGTGTAAACACTTTAGAAATGAAGATTAAAACAGAAGAAGCAATCATAAGCAAAGAAAAGCTACTTTAAAAAGTTTGTGTCTTTTACTACTGAGGAATTAAGAAACTTGTCCTCCTTCCCACATTGTCTTTTATTTATTTTTATGTATGTGGGAGTTTTGCCTCTACGAATGTTTATCCACCATGTGAATGCCTGGCACCTGTTTCCGTGGAACTGGAGTTGGAGCATTTGGCAGGTCTTGTGGGTGTTTGGAATTGAACCCAGAGGTACTCTGGAAGAGCAGGACTCTAACCACAGAGCTATCTCTCCAGGCACCTTTCACCTTGACTTGTTTATTGTTTTTATTGAGCTATATATTTTCCTCCACTCCCCTTCTGTGTTTTCTCCTCCCCTTCTATCCTCTCCCATAATTCCCGCGCTTCCAATTTACTCAGGAGATCTTGTCTTTTTCTACTTCCCATGAAGATTAGATCCATATGTGTCTCTCTTAGGGTCTTCTTTGTTGTCTAAGTTCTCTGGGATTGTGAATTGTAGGCTGGTTTTTCTTTGCTTTATGTCTAAAAGCCACTTATGAGTGAGTACATATGATATTCATCTTTCTGGGTTTGGGTTACCTTACTCAATATGATGTTTTCTAGATCCTATTTGTCCACAAGTTTCAAGCTGTCATTTTTTTCTGCTGTGTAGTACTCCACTGTGTAAATGTACCACATTTTTTTTTCTTTATCCATTCTTCAGTTGAAGGGCATTTAGGTTGTTTCCAGGTTCTGGCTATGATAAACAATGCTGCTATGAACACAGCTGAACATTTCCTTCTGGTATGATTGAGCATCCTTTGGGTATATACCCCAAAGTGGTATTGCTGGGTCTTGAGGTAGGTTGTTTCCTAATTTTCTGAGAAATTACCATATTGATTTCCAAAGCAGATGTACCAGTTTGCACTCCCACCAGCAATGGAAGAGTGTTCCCTTTACACCACAACCTCTCCAGCATAAGCTGTCATCAGCGTTTTGATCTTGGCCATTCTTACAAGTGTAAGATGGAATCTCAGAGTTTTGATTTACATTTTTCTTATGGCTAAGGATGTTGAGCATTTCTTTAAGTGTCTTTCAGCCATTTTAGATTCATCTGTTCAGAGTTCTCTGTTTAGGCTAGTACCCCATTTTTAAAATTAGATTATTTGTTCTTTTGATGACCAAGTTCTTGAGTTCTTTGTATATTTTGGAGATCAGTCCTCTGTTCAATGTGAGGTTGGTGAAGATCTTTTCCCACTCTGTAGTCTGCCATTTTGTCTTGTTGACTTGCTTTATAGAAGCTTCTCAGTTTCAGGAGGTCCTATTTATTAATTGTTTCTCTCAGTGTCTGTGCTACTGGGGTTATATTTAGGAAGTGGTTTCCTGTGCCAATGCATTCAAGTGCACATCACACTTTCTCTTCTATAAGGTTGTCTTTAATGTTCTGGAGTTTTCAGGAGTTCTGGACCAGGGACACCAAATTCTCCCTAAAATCACTAGTTCCATGATCATGGCACCATTTTCAAGCTCATCAGATAAAGTTTCTGAGTTTGGCTAGACCAGTTTTTTGCTCTTCTTCTGAAAGAAATGCCTGCTTAGTGCATAATTCTGCCACATACTCAGTGTCTTAGGGTTTTCTAACACTGTGAAGGGACACCATGACCACGGCAACTCTCAGAAAGAAAGCACTTAATTGGGGTGGCTTATAGTTTCAGACCATTATTGTCACAGTGGAAGCGTCGTGGCTGATGGTGCTGGAGCTGAGACTGCTACATCTTGTGGGCAACAGGAAACTAACTGTGACACTGAGGAAGCCTAAACAAGACATCAAAGCCCACCCCCACAGTGACACACTTCCTTCAATGAGGCCATACCTACTCCAAGAAAGCCACACCTCCTAATAGTGCTATTCCCTGTGAGATTTTGGAGCCAATTCCATTCAAGCTACCATAGTCAGTATCTCTGCAGTTTCAGTATTCAGTCGCATACTCCTGCATCCCCGCAGGTTCAGTATTCATTGCACACTCCTGCATCCCTGAGGTCCAGTACTCGCTGCACAGTCCTGTAACTGCAGCTCCAGTATTCACTGCACACTCCTGCATCCCTGCAGCTCCTGTATTTGCTGCACACTCCTGTAACTGCAGCTCCAGTATTCACTGCACACTCCTGCATCCCCGCAGGTCCAGTACTCACTGCATACTCCTGCATCCCCGCAGGTCCAGTACTCACTGCACACTCCTGCATCCCTGCAGCTCCTGTATTTGCTGCACAGTCCTGCATCCCCGCAGCTCCAGTATTCACTGCACACTCCTGCATCTCTGCAGTTTCCTTTCTGGGAAAGCTGTGATTCCTCTTCACTAAGAAGATAAATTTCCTGACATTTACCTTCAGGAAGCAGGATGTTTTAGAAAATTTCAAAATTATCTGCAAAACAGCTGCCCCCCAAAATTTTAAAAACATCCTTTCATGATAGAAAGAAACTTCTCTGTGCATTTATGAATCTGGATGTACCTAAAGTCTGGATGCCTCTCACGTCGTTGCAATAAGCTGTTCAACAGTGTGAACGACTTCAAGTAGGAAGTTTTGCGATGTGGTGCAAAGAACTGGGCCAGCCAAGGCATTGGATCCACACACATCTTGCTCTACTTCACAGTTCTCAAGTGAGAAACAGTGAACAATCACACTCTGCCACCACGAGGCTAGATTTTCTCTCACCAAATAAAATTTTGCCTTCTTTCCTGCAGGTGAGTCTCCACAAGCACATCGCCTTCAAGGGTCAGTTCTAACGTGTGACACTGGTAAGCCAGCCATCCCTGCGTTTAAATTCTCCTCATTGTTATTAATTCATTTGCTGTTCTCTGCTAGATTATTGTTCCTATAGTCAAGGTTAAACCTCGGAGGTTCTTAAGCCATCAGTGAGGTGTCGTTTGATTTTCAAGATGGGGTTTCTCTGTGTAGCCCTGGCTGTCCTGGGACTCAGAGATCTGCCTGCCTCTGCCTCCTGAGTGCTGGAATTAAGGGTATGTACCACTATGCCAGGCTCATCTCTGAGTTTAATTGTCTTCTGGCTACAGGACCTAGAAACCATAGAAAAAGAGCTGCTCTGGCAGCTTGGATCTCCCAACCTGCCTCTGTCCCTGACGCACGCTGTGGTCCTCCAGGTCCCCGATTTATTTTTTATTCATGTGTATGTAGATGTATCTGAGTCAGTTTATGGGTACCACTGTGCATGAAGGTTCCCCACAGGGGCCAGGAGACATTGGATCCCCTGGATCTGGAGTTAGGGGTGGTTGTGAGCTTCCTGCTGTGGGTACTAGCAACTGAACCTGGATCTTCTCAAGAGCAGCAGGCACTCTTGACCACTGAACCATCTCTCTAGCGCTGAAGCTATTTTAGAAAAACTTTAATTTTTATTTATGTTTATCGATGAGTGTTTTGACTGCATCACGTGTGTGTGTTCTATGTGCATGCCTGGTGCCCATGGAGCGGGCTGCAGATCCCTGGAACTGAAGTTAGAGATGGGTGTGAGTTGCCGTGTGGGTGCTGGAATGAACTGTTTAATTCCTCTGTGAGAGCAGTAGGTACTCAAAACACTGAGCAATCTCCCCAGTGCCTAAAACTATTGTTTTTTTTTTCTATTTGAGAAATCTTATACACAATTTAAGGCAAATCTTGCTTTAAAATTTCTAAGTCTTGTTAACAGTGGCAGGTACAAATGTCCCAGCTTTGAAATACAGATCTATTAGAAAACTGACTCTATGTGATCAGTTTTCAAAATCACATAGACATTAACATTTTAGCCTAACAGCAGGGGGCAGTATAAGTCTTTCACAGGACTACAGGCTAATTGCGATGAACTGCTGTCATATTCTAGGTTTGCCACTCATTACAGTACACGCTGTCTCATTCGTGACATTAACAAACCGCTTCCTTTCTTTTAGCTTCCTCGGACCCGTTAAAAGGGCTAGTATTACTTGCCCCTGAAGATTGTTTTCCATAGTAAATTTCATATAGCCACTTCATAATCGAATCTCAATGATTGAAAGTAATTTTATTTATTTTTTTTAAATATTTGTTTATTTATTTATTATGCGTGCAGGCCAGAAGAGGGCACCAGACCCCATTACAGATGGTTGTGAGCCACTATATGGTTGCTGGGAATTGAACTCAGGACCTTTGGAAGAGCAGGCAATGCTCTTAACCACTGAGCCATCTCTCCAGCCCCCTGAAAGTAATTTTATAAACAAATCTTTCTTTTTGTATGTTTTAATACAAACTATATACAGATATTCTCAAGCATTAGTAATTAAAGAATACATTATTCATTATCTCAACTAATTACCACTATAGTAGGAGCCAATATAATTATCTACAATCTGTAGGAATGGCAGTATATTTAGATACGTGTTTATTATCTCCTTTTCTCTCTGGTTTTTATCACAAATATTGTCTTAACATATTGCTTAGTTTCCCTGAGTTTTGTCTACCTGCACTCTTTTGAAACATTCTTTCTCATCTACATTGATGAGTTTAGCCAATAGTCCATTGACTTTCAATATTGTATATTACAGTTTAATCCCTGTCCAGTCAATGGCCATTAGAATTATTTCAGAATTTTCTTGATGCTAACAATAATGCTATGAACACACTTATGTGTTTCTTGGACCACACATCACACTTATGAGAGGCAGAACTGCTGGGGCATAGGCACAGTCAGATGTTTAATTGTTCTTACTATGTTTTTATACTTTATACTAATCATATTCCTACCATGGGTTATACTGCTATGTCTTCACACAGATATCAATGGTATACTGGACTCATTTAGTCTGCTGGAGAATGTTTCTGCTTTGTCTGGTATTAGAGACAGTCACTGTACAGTAGGGAGCACCGTTGTTACAACAGAGTATCTCAGCCCTGTCTGGTATTAGAGACAGTCACTGTACAGTAGGGAGCACCGTTGTTACAACAGAGTATCTCAGCCCTGTCTGGTATTAGAGACAGTCACTGTATAGTAGGCAGCACCGTTGTTACAACAGA
>NW_026067916.1:170787-215134 GCF_014885135.2 Alexandromys fortis | reverse complement strand
TATCTCAGCCCTGTCTGGTATTAGAGACAGTCACTGTATAGTAGGCAGCACCGTTGTTACAACAGAATATCTCAGCCCTGTCTGGTATTAGAGACAGTCACTGTATAGTAGGCAGCACCGTTGTTACAACAGAGTATCTCAGCCCTGTCTGGTATTAGAGACAGTCACTGTACAGTAGGGAGCACCGTTGTTACAACAGAGTATCTCAGCTCTGTCTGGTATTAGAGACAATCACTGTATAGTAGGCAGCACCGTTGTTACAACAGAGTATCTCAGCTCTGTCTGTTATTAGAGACAGTCACTGTACATTAGGGAGCACCGTTGTTACAACAGAATATCTCAGCCCTGTCTGGTATTAGAGACAGTCACTGTATAGTAGGGAGCACTATCGTTACAATAGTTGCTAGAGTGTATCTCCAAACCACGAATCTGATGATTTCATTAGTTAGTTCTGGGCAATGATTTTCCCCCTCTTTTTATTGTTTTTTTTTTTTTATAACAATCTTTTCTCATTTATATACCAATCCTAGTTCCCTCTCCCTCCCCCCACTTCCTGCCCATTCTGTCCCCCATCTACTCCTCAGAGAGGTTAAGGCTTCCCATGGGGAGTCAACAAAGCCTGACACTTCACTTTGAGTCAGGACCAAGGCCCTCTCCCTCTATATCTAGACTGAGAAAGGTATCCCTCCAAAGAGAATGGGCTCCAAAAAGCCAGTTCAAGCACTAGGAATAAAACCTGATCCTACTGCCAATGGTCCACAGACTGTCCCAGCTACCCAACTATCACCTGCATTCAGAGGGCCTTGTTTGGTCCTACGCAGGTCCCCTGCAGTCAGTCCAGAGTCAGCGAACTCCCACTAGCTCAGGTCAGATGTTTCAGTGTGTATCCCCATCATGGTCTTGACCAGTTTGCTCATATTCTTGCTACCCCCTCTCTTCGACTGGACTCTGGGAGGTCAGCCCAGTGCTCTACTGCAGGTCTCTGCCTCTGCTTCCATCGGTTGCTGTATGGAGGTTCTAAGGTGACATTTAAGATAGCCATCAATCTGGCGGATCTCTGTGAGTTCGAGACCAGCCTGGTCTACAGAGCTAGTTCCAGGACAGGCTCCAAAGCCACAGAGAAACCCTGTAAAAAACAAGATAGCCATCAATCTGATTACAGGGCAAGACCAGTTCCGGCACCCTCTCCTGTACTGCTTAGGGTCTTAGCTGGGGTCATCCTTGTGGATTCCTGGAAATTTCCCTAGTGCCACTTTTCTTGCTAGCCCTATAATGGCTCCCTCAATCAAGATATTCTGGGAAATGATTTTTAAAAGCTTAGTTTTCAAAAGTGTGCAAGTGTATGCAACTCTATCAGTTTTGATAAGAGATACTTAAGAAATTCTTCATTTCAGTTTTCTGAGGCAATGACATGGAATTGTCACAATTACTATCTAATTAACTTTTTAGTTATACTTCCTACTCTCTTTATTTTAAAAACTGTTTATATGTATCTTAACATTTTAGAACGAATTATTCTGCTGAAGATTTTTCTGTTTTACTGGATGTGGCAAATAATCAACATTTGGTTCTGTTCATCTCTTTTTTATTTTGTCCATATCAATTATTCTATTATTTCCCTTCCTTTGAATTGTTTGTTCTCTGCCTGCATTTTGGATAATTATCTTCCTAATTTAATTCTTCTAAATCCTACAAATCTTACAAAATTGCCATTTATGACTGTGATTGTACATTGCTTTCAGTTCCATCCATTTCTATTTGCCTTATACTTGAGAAGGCTTTTTTTTAACCTAAGTAAGCGATAAATGTGGGTGATAACGAACTTTGTGCTGATGTAGTTTGAATGTGCTCATGTGTTTAAACACCTGATCCCCATCTGGTGGTACAATTTGGAAAGGCTGTGGAACCTTCAGAAGGTGAAGCCTTGCTGGGGGAGGTGGGTTACCGGGAGCAGGACTTGAGGTTCTAAAGTCTGGCCCCACTTTCTGTTAACCCTCTGCTTTCTGAGTTTGGATGCAATCTGACTATCTTCACGGTCCTCTCAACACCTCTGCCATATCTTCTCATCATGATGGACTGCATGCCAAGACACTGCGAAACAAAATAAGCCTTTCTCCCCTGAGTGGCTTTGGTCAGAGTGTTTTATGACAGCAAAGAGAAGACACCTAAGAACTGCTGTCTGCCTTTATTGCATGGATACTGTGACCACTAGTCGATATTTGGAATTTGGAATATCAGCATTGCACCTTCCTCTGCTTATTGAAAGTTATATGGCCATTCCACTGGTACTTGACAAGAAGGTGCACTACAATAATTAGTAAATATTAAAATATTCTAGCCATCAGAACTTAATATATTTTAGATTAAGTTTATTAGTTGTTTTTTTAAAGTTCACTACATCCTTATTAATCTTTACTTAATTCAAAAATTACTCTGAAAGTCATTAAAGTAATCATAATTTTGGATTATTTCTTCTGGATATTCTCTTAAGTTCTGGTTCACATTTTATTGATATATTATTAGATGTATATGAATTCAGCATTATTATATATTCTTGGGAATTGTTCCTTTTTAAAGACAGTATCAGTAGGCTGCATATTATGTGCATGTATATGTCTAACAATAATGACTAAAGAAGAAGGGGTCATGGATTTCAGAGGGAAAGGGGGAACATAATAGGAGGGGGAGGGGACAAGAAAGATGGGGATGATATAAATTATACTACTCATAAATGAATTCTCAAAATTAAAATATTTAAGGTCTCGCTGAACATAGCGGACAATGAGGACTACTGAGACCTCAAGAACAATGGCAATGGGTTTTTGATCCTACTGCACGTATTGGCTTTGTGGGAGCCTAGGCAGTTTGGATGCTCACCTTACTAGACCTGGATGGAGGTGGGTGGTCCTTGGATTTCCCACAGGGCAGGGAACCCTGATTGCTCTTTGGACTGAAGAGGGAGGGGGACTTGATTGGAGGAGGGGGAGGGAAAGGGGAGGCGGCGGTGGGGAAGAGACAGAAATCTTTACTAAATAAATAAAGAAAGAAAACCCAAAATGAAACCAAAAAAAAGACAATATTACCATACATGGAAGCTTATGCCTCTAACCCTAGCACACAAGAGGGTGAGGCAGAGAAATTATTGCAAGTGTGAGGTTAGTCTAGTCTACTGGAGGCCACGCCAGTACTAGGAACTCCAGATAAGACACCACCCACCACCCTCTAATACCCCTAAACCCTGCCCAGCAGTCTCCAGTAGCACCCCTTTCCCTGGCTCCTTATCCCTGCCCACAGTCCCCAGAGGCCACGCCTGTATCAGGAACCCCAGTTAAGACATGCCCCCTAGTACCCCTTAAGCCCCACCCAGCAGTTCCCAAGAGAACTTCCGTCCCTGGGTAAGGAAAGATAACTCCTGCTCTACTGTAGGTCACACAGCTACCAGGAATTCCAGAAAGCCTAGGTTCATGGAGCTCCAGAGACCGCAGCAGTATCCAGAACCCCAGAACCTCCAAAAGGAGCACCCACATCCCCAGTGAGAGACACCCTAGTAGACCTGAACCCGTAGAGACTCATTATTGGACCTGAACTGTGGAGACTCACTATTGGACCTGAACCGTTGGAGACTCACTATTGGACCTGAACCGTGGAGACTCACTATTGGACCTGAACCATGGAGACTCACTACTGGACCTGAACCGTGGAGACTCACTACTGGACCTGAACCATGGAGACTCACTATTGGACCTGAACTGTGGAGACTCACTATTGGACCTGAACCATGGAGACTCACTATTGGACCTGAAGACTCATTGGTCACCAGAACCAAAGGCCACTCGGGCCAGAAAACCTGAGAGAAAATAGGAAGCAAGGGAGAAATACATCCAAAATGTATCCATCCAACAAAGATAACCTCAGAAATCAGTACCTAAACTGATAATACCACCAAACCCAGATGACTAGAGGTCAGTGTAAGAACACAATTAACAACACCTAGGGCAGCATGGCACCACCAGAACCAAGTTATCTTACTACAAGCCCTGGATATTCAAACACAGCAGAAGCACAATAAATAACTTAAAGAAATCTAGGAAAACACAAACAGGTGAAATAAATGAATAAAACCTCCCAAGATCTGAAAATGGAAATAGAAGCAATAAAGAAAACACAGGGCTGGAAAGATGGCTCAGAGGTTAAGAGCATTGCCTGCTCTTCCAAAGGTCCTGAGTTCAATTCCCAGCAACCACATGGTGGCTCACAACCATCTGTAATGGGGTCTGGTGCCCTCTTCTGGCCTGAAGGCATACACACACAGACAGAATATTGTATACATAATAAATAAATAATTTAAAAAAAAAATAAATAAAGAAAACACAAACTGAGGGAACCCTAGAGATGGAAAATATAGATAAGTGAACACAAGCTACAGATGCAAGTATCACCAACAGAATATAAGAGATGGAAGGAAGACTCTCGGGCATAGAAGATACGACAGAAGAAATTGATACAACAGTCAAAGAAAATGTTAAATATAAAAAGTTCCTGACACAAAACAGTCATGAAGTTTGAGACACTATGATAAAACCAAACTAACAATAATAGGAATAGAAGAAGAAGAATCCTATTTCAAAGGCACAGAAAATATTTTCAACAAAATCATAGAAGAAAACTTTTCTAATCTAAAGAGATTCTTATAGGGGTACAAGGAGCTTACAGAACACCAAATAGATTGGACAAGAAAGCCCCTCCCCCAATACATAATACTCAAAACACTAAATATATAGAAACAACAACAACAAAATTAAAAGCTGTAAGGGGAAAAGGCCAAGTACATATGAACAAAGACCTATTAGAATTCACCGAAATTCTCAATGGAGACTCCAAAAGTCAGAAGGGCCTGGAGAGATGTCTTACAGACTCTTAAGAGACCACAGATGCCAGTCCAGCTCTACCCACTATTTACCCAGAGAGAGAGAGAGAGAGAGAGAGAGAGAGAGAGAGAGAGAGAGAGAGAGAAGGTGGAGTCTGTGAGATAAAAAAAAAAAAACCAGATTAAACAGTTAAAAATCAGGTGCAGATTTAAACAGAGCACACTCAACAGAAGAATCTCAAATGGCCGAGAAACACTTAAAGAAATGTTCAACATTGTTAGCCGTCAGGGAAATGCAAATAAAGCTACTGTGAGATTCTCTCTTACATAAGTGAGAATGGCTAAGATCAAAGACACAAGTGACAGCTGTGGACAGGATGTGGAACCAGGGGACACGCCCTCATTACTGGTAGGCGTGCAAACCATACATTCACTTTAGAAATCAATATGGTAGTTTCTCAGAAAATTGGGAATTGATTTCCCTCAAGAGCCAGTGATACCACTCTTGGGCACATACCCAAAGGATGCTCAATCATACCATAAGGACATTTGCTTAACAATGTTCACATCAGCTTTATTTGTATTAGATAGAACCTGGAAACAACTAGATGATCCTCAGTCAAAGAGTGGACTGACAACCCGGAAGCCTGCATGGGACTGACCTAGGCACATGACTCTGCACATCTGTATTACAGCTGCGTAGCTTGGTCTTCCTGCACGGGCTGTCTCTGACTCTTGCCAGCTTTTGAGACTCTTTTCCTCATACTGGGTTGCCTTGTCCTGCCTTTATATGCAGGGAGGTGCTTAGCTTTATGGCAATTTGGTATGCTAAGTTTTGTTAATATCCATGGGGGACCTGCCCTTTTCTGAATAGAAATGGAGGAGGAGTGGATGGGGAGCAGAGGGAAGGTAGGGGAGAGGAGCTGGGAGGGGAGGAGGGAGGGGAAACTGATAGGGATGTAAAAATATAAATGTATACAAGAAAGGAAGAAACGGAATAAAAATAAAAGATTTTTTTAAAAAAATGAATAAAAATCTATTTATATTTGTAAATTTATTTTGTCAACATTTTCCTGATAGTATTTTTTATTGTTCTAATATTTCTATTGCAACTTCTCTCCAGATTTCCTTACATATACTGTCAAATTTGAAGAAGGAATATAAGTAAAACATAATGTGATTAAAAAGTGAAGGTCACAAACTCAATGGACTTGAGGTTGAGTTTCTATTATAGAGTCTACTGTTAGGTTTCAAAGCTAACACACACAAATGGCTTAGGTATCTATTCAACATATCAAAGTAGACTCTGGCAGCCAGGTTCTCCCTGTATCCCTGTCTCAACCACTACCCAAAATTCTCTAGCCCAGGGCTCTGGGCTGCTCTTCCCTATATAATCCAACCGTGCTGGTTGTTCACTCTCTTTGTACCTTTGGGTCTCCTGGCTGCTGCACATGGTCCCTCTCTCCCCTCTCTCTTCCCTTCCACCCCACTTGGCACAGCTCAGACTGGATATGTTCACTCCCCCATGTCCCTGCCTCTGACTATGTCGACCGTTATCTACAATAAACCATTTCCTGTAGCATACCTAGGAGTAGACATGTTTCCTTAGGAAACAAGAAGTGCTAAAATAATCAAATTTGAAAGGCAGACATCTATGTACTAGGACAATCGCTGAATTTCATAAATATTTCATAAAATTTCTCACAGGAATTAAAATCTCAAATATATAGATAAAATATAAATTTTTAAAAAGTTTCATTTTTATAACAAAAAATGAAAGTTTAACAGAAACCTCTCCTAAAACTTGTCTGTTATTTTTATACTAGTTATTAATAAATGTTGTTTAAACTGGTCGGTTTCACAGAGATATTTCTATACATGCATATACACAGTTTGATCATATCTCCAACCTCTCCTCCACCTTCTCTAACTTTGTGTACACTGGCCAAGCAGCCCATCATCTGAGCAAGATGCCACCGTCCTTACTTCTCCAGTGCTGGGTCAGTGGTCAGGAACTGCCATAGCATATGCTATTGGGGAAGTCTATTTCCCTAAAGGTTAACTTTGGGAGTTACCGTAAGTAAGGCTGGCATCGTTCTTCTCCCATATGTCAGACACACTACTCCATGCCCTCTTGGCTCTGAGTTTCTGCTGAGAAGGCTCCTGCTATTCTGACAGATTCGCCTTTAACTGTGAGTTGAAGTTTCCTCTTCAGCTCTTAATACTCTTTTTTTTTTTGTGGCTGATACATATACCCATATATACATATACACATACACACACGTGTGCATCTTTAAGCCCGGATATCTTCTCTTTTGCTTGATCCACAGTAGGGGGCGGGGCTTCCATCTTCATTTTAAACACTCTTATCAAGCTTTTCATTCCCCAGAAATTTGTTTGGCTCTTTTTCAGAACAGCTATTCATTTTTAAAATAAGGGTTTTACTATGTAGCTAGCCTGGAATTTACTAAGTAGCCCAGGGTGGTCTCAAACCCACAGTGATGCTCCTGTCTTAGTTTCCTGAGTGCTTAGATTAAATTCATGTGAAACTATGACTGTTTATTAAGTATTCTTAAAAAGCATTCTTTTTCAATTCTTCAGTATATTTTTCATTTTGTTATCTTTAGAATCAATTACAAGAGAATTACGAACTTTTAAAGGAATCATCCCTTTTGCACTAATCTCTCCTATTTGTATGCTGAATTTTATTCATAAACACCTATTGAGATGGATATTTTTCCACTTTTATTATACTTTTAGTATATAATGTCTTCCAACGGCTCATTCATTAAAGGCATGGTCCCCAATGTAGCCCTGCTCAGAGAATTTTGGATTATGAGGACACAAAATTCACTGAGATAATCCACTTAGTTTAATAGACAACTGGAAACCACTGGGAGCTGAAGGAAGTAGGGTCTAGGTGAGAAAAGAGGGCAGATGCATGCTTCTGGGAGTTACATGCTTTCTTATCACCATAAGGTGAGCAGCTTTGTCTGCTACAGGCTCATGACATAGCCATGCTCTGCCTGACTGACCACCATGGAAGCAATGGACTAAGCCAAATATAGACCCAAAACTCTGAACTTGGAAACCAAATAAAACATTTTTTTCCTTTAAATTATTTCTCAAGTAAGGCATTTTGTCACAGCGATGAATTAACACAGTTGTTATGAGGGGGTCTGTACAGTGAGCTTGCTTTAATGGTGTACTTTAATGGTAGATTTAATGGAGGATTATTTTAATGGTGTTCAGCTTCCCTGCAGCTCCTTTGCTTGGTAATGGGGTTTGTATACAATGTATGTAGGCCTCAGAAGGGTGGGCTTTCTGTGGTGTGATATGGACAGTAGAATATCTGATATATGGACCAAAAGCTTTGTGCCTACTTTTCCAGATTTGTTAGCAAGGGACAGTCGGACACAGGATATGGAGAAAACCCATGTAGAGGGCTTTCAGGTACAGGGTCTACAACAATTTCTCTCTGCTGCTGCTATGGGATGGATGTCTAGGAATGGATCTTAAGTGCAGCCATGTCTACCTGCAGCTAAGTCATCAGCTGGGGGCCTATATCCTCTGTTCAACCAAGGTTTAATCAACAGTGGGTCATGGGTACATTAATGGGTGAGCTGGGAATACCTAGTTTAGCAATAGAGAGTCAAGCAAATGTGATCAAAATGTTAAGCCTGCTCCTCAGAACCACACAGATACAGGAAAACAAACAGCAACAACAAAAGAATAAATAGAAGCAAATCAGCTACGAAAGGCCAGAGGGATGAGTCAGCAGGTGAACATGCTTGCTGCTCAAGCCTGGTCACTTAGGTCCAATCCCTGAAATCCATGAAAGAAGGAGAAATCTTGCTCCCCAGAGTTGTCCTCTGACCTCCACACGCACGCTGCGGCACTTACATACGTGTGGATGCATATACACATATACACACACTAACAATCAAAAAATTAAAATTTTTAAAAGAAAAATGAAATTTTCCTCTCCACTAAAGCAACCCCAGCCGTGGGGATAGGTGCAGATGTGCACTCTCTGTGATCAGTTTCTTCCTGCGTTTCTTAGTTAGGTGCCCCTCCAGGAGAGCAAATCCCGAACCTCTTCACTCCGTTCCTCATTCCACTCTGTTCCTGGTAGTTGGCGCCAGCACCTGAAAAACGTTTAGTGCCTTTGCTCTAGGGCAGTGGGTCACACCTGTGGGTCACAGCCCTTTGGAGGCCGAACAGCCCTTTCACAGGAGTCAACAAAGACCACCAGAATCGTTCACATGATGACAGTTATGAAGTAGTAACGAAAATAATTTTATGGTTGGGATCACCACAACATAAGGACCTGTATCAAAGAGACTCAGCATTGGGAAGGGTGAGAACCACTGCGCTAGAGTAAGATCCAGAGCTAGCACACAGCCCCCACCCCCTCTGGAGGTTTATTCTGGAAATACTTGCTTCTGCGTACTTCATGGGGCGAAGGGGGTGTAGAGGGTGCTGTGAGCATCAAGATCCCTGGCACTATCTGTGGTGGCCACTCAGAGGGTTGTGAGAGGACATGAGGTTATAAGTCAACACAGGCTGCAGCCGCACAGGCCTTGCCGGCCACTGCTAATGCCCAGGGCTCTAGTGTTTCTGCTTCTCTCATGAGCAGAATCAGCTGGCAGTCTTAAAGTGGAACTGTACTCAGAAAGGTTTCACTCTGAACAGGATTCTCATTCAGTTCATTTCACAGAGTCTCCCAGGCTCCAGCTCAGTCAGCATAATCATGTTTCTTGCCAGTTCCTGGAAGGCACTTTGATTCCCGGCACGGCAAGCTCAGGCATGACTTTTTAAAAATAGCTTCCCAAACATATGCTGGGAAGTGCAGAGAACTTCTCTAGTGCCAAGTCATCATCCTGCTCACTCTGGGTCACTGCGTTCCCACTGCACCTCTGCACAGTGCAGCTGTGCTCACTGGGGCTCTTTATCGTCCACCTCCAAGTCCTTCCACAGTCAGTGCTGATACGCTGACTCGCTAGGAAGGTGCATGGGTTCCTCCGAGTGGCATGCATGGTGCTGAGCTTCACCGTTTTCTTACAGTCACGTCTTCAAGCAGCTTCTCCCCGAGGGCTGTTCTGGGATGCTGGGTATCGAGTCAGCTGATTGGTGCATGCAGGGTAAATGCTCTACCATTAAGCTGCCCCTACTCAGCCCTTGGTTTTTATTTAAGATGGGGTCCTGCTGCTATGTAGCCTGGGCTAGTCCCCAAATCTCATCCTTCTGTCTTCTCCTAAATGCTGACAGAATACAGGCTTGTACCATCATGTCCACCCCCCTCAGTTGTTTTGTGTCTTGTAGGGGCTTTCTGCTGGGTACCCCTAACCAGCCGCCTTGTATCTCTCTGATTTTAAGCAAGATTTAAATTCAGAAATAGAGGGGAATATAGCAATGAGTACAGGCTTTTCTTTAGTTAAAAGATCTTTGAGTAGTGAGAATCCAAAGGTGAAATAGACTTTTGAGAACAGATAAATACCTTCTGCTCCAGGGTCAGCTGGTACTTTTGTCTAACTCTCTTACACTTGTTGAACCAGCTGTTCTCGTCCATGATGAGGGGTGGGCCCACATTCTCCGGAGTGCTGCCTTCACTGTCGCTGCTGCCGAAAGTCCTGAGTTCCTCCTCATCACTGCTGATACTGTCAGAACTAGGGAGGTCAAAGGCAAAAAGAAGGACGTGAAATGGCATATTGTAAGATGATTCTTAAAATTAACACTTCTGTTTTGTAAGCACTGGCGGACAAACTCTTAAATACTCAGTAGTAAAGACAGAATTATAATAATCCTACTATAAAGACTTACATGTATTAAAAATGGCAAGTTAGCAGAGCTTGTTGACTCCCTTGGTCACAAAGTCAAGTCTACTTAGCTACACTTAAAGCGAGATTTATAAATCTGAAGCATTACCATAAAGCACACCAGAATACCTAAAGAAGAAAAAGCTCCTCAGAGAACGTGAGAAACTCCAGAGAAGCTGGGCATGCCCGAGGCTACCACTGCGCATCCATTCTCTACAGCAGCCAATGGCTGTGGACACAGGTCACCAAGGGCAGCTCAGCCCTGTCAGAGGGAAGTCAAGTTCAGAAGAACAGTCACTCCTCAGCATCTGTAGTGCCAGGACAGGCGCAGAAACAGAGAGAATGCCCATCGCAATCCCCATTTAAAATTCTGCATGGTACCTGTGTGGCAGAGTGAACACAGTAAGGCGAGAAAATGAGGGGTGAGAAAGGAAGTGGAAAGGAAAAGTCTAGATATCTGAGTCAGGGTTTCGAACCCGGCAAAAGCAAAGCTAAAAATTAAACACAAAAAGTAATGTCATCTCCCAGTTTAAGAGAATTTTAAAGCCAGGTGATGGTGGCATACACCTTTAATCGTAGCACTCGGGAGGCAGAGGGAGGCAGATCTCTGTGAGTTCAAGGCCAGTCTGGTCTACAGAGCAAGTTCCAGAACAGCCAGGTTTATACAGAGAAACCCTGTCTCGAAAAACAAAACAAAACAAAAGAAAGAAAAAATAGTGTTACAAATAGTGAACAAATAGTTCTTTGAAGATCATGATATAAAAATTTTGAAAATGTTAATGAACTACTTTGCCAAAATAGACTCAGGAGGAATTGGAAAACTTGGGGAGGGGGGCTGGAGAGATGGTGCAGTAGTTAAGAGCACTGACTACTCTTCCAGAGGACCTGGGTTCAGTTCCCAACATCCACATGGCAGCTCCCAACTGTCTGTTACAGTTCCAGGGGATTCAACACCCTCACACAAACATATATGTAGACAAAACAGCAATGCACATAAAATAAATAAAAAAAGAAGAAGAAATAGAAAACTTGAACATTCATATGACTAGAAGTGATAGTAAATCAGTAATTTAAAAAAAATCCCACAGAGAAATAGTCTTTCCTAGAGAAATGCATACTGGTTGCTTATCCAAAAACAAATGGTTAGCCTTGAAAACACACATACAAGTAACATTACACAGGCTGACCATGTTTTATTTAGGATTAGCTATGTATGTACATATTACATATATGCACATATTACATATATGCACATATTAAGAACAAGCAATGAAAGAAGAAACCACAAATTTGGAAGAGAGCAAGGAAAGGTATATGGGAGGGCTTGGGAGAGGACAAAGAATGGAGGAATGACATAATTATAATCTCAAAAATAAAAGAAATAAAAACAATTTCTACAAACATGTTTTTATCAAATGTTCGCGATGTTGGGGTTTTTTTTGTAATTCAATAAAAGTTTAGATAACAAAGAAAAATTTTCATGATATCCCCAATATAACTTTATTTCACATGGCAATATTATATAAGAAAGAAAAAGTCAATTTCAAAACAACCTTATATTAGAGATTCCTACACATCAAAAGATACTGTCAGATAGAGGGGGAAAAACAAGAACTAGCTTTGGAAAATATAATACATATAAACAAAGGGTTCTTGTCCAGTCACATAAATGACTCCCATAAATCAGTAAGGAAAAGAAAGACAACACATACAAAGTATGTGTGAGAGAGTATTTGAGTATACAATTCACACGAAACAGAAATTCCAGAGCCAATGAGTACATGGATGTGTGCTCAATCTCGTTGGTAACTAGGAACATCCACTCGAAACCACAGGCTTGGATTCATCATACCCACACCTGATGGTGAGGAGTGTCAGCAAGGGGAGTCTAAGTCATTACAAATCTTTCAAAAAATATTTCACATCATGCAGTAGAGTTGAAGGTAAATACCTTTGGTTCTGGCAATTTTATAAACAAATGTGTATGCAAAGCGTATGAGGAAATATACATAAAATCCATAGGCGCATTAAACACTTTGTTCTCCACTGAGACACTGCCCTTTTGAAACCGAAATAGATAGAGAATATTGCGTTGTATCACATAACAAAATATCATTATGTTGGGGAGATGAGTGGCATCTATATACAGTAACACTAAGGAACTTTAAGGAGTCTTACAATGTTATACAAAAGCACCTGAACACACACAAGTATAACTACAGTATCTATGAGTTAAGTCAATTTTTAGAGGACACGAATGATTATCGACAATGTCAGAGGGAAGACTCTTCAGTGGCTAACAGGGGTTGTGATAAAAGGCTACAAACAACAGGACTTTCCTAATCCTGACATTTTCTCTGCCTGTGCAAATGAGGGTTCAGAAAACAAAACAAAAACAATAATTACCCTCCATTGTTCTCTAGGAGAAAAAAAGTTCCCAAAAGACCTGAAAGTGAGATCCAGGTGAGAAACTCAGGACGCGAAAAAGATGTTCTAAGATCACGGCTAATGGTCACGGTGGGGGAGATACGAGCTCCAAATCTTCATTTACACCAACAGAGCTGCGGTGTCAATCTAGGTGAGTGACTGGGTCCCACATCAGACGCCCCCAGAGACACACTGTCTTACAGCGAAGGTACCCATCTCCTGCCCCACTTCTGCCCTCCTCAAATCCTGTGCTTATCAGGTGGTTGTTTTATCATTTTCTTTCAAAAAATTTATTGTTTTTGTTTTGTTTTCTGAGAATGGATCTCACTTTCTAGCCCAGGTTAGCCTCAAATTCCAGATGCTACTACCTTACCCTTCAGTCCAGAGACCTTAAGTATGAGCTACCCCTCCCAGATGAAAAATGCGCTTTCTGGGGGCTGGAGAGATGGCTCAGTGGTTAAGAGCATTGCCTGCTCTTCCAAAGGTTCTGAGTTCAATTCCCGGCAACCACATGGTGGCTCACAACCATCTGTAATGAGGTCTGGTGCCCTCTTCTGGCCTGCAGACATATACACAGACAGACTAATGTATACATAATAAATAAATAAACATTTAAAAAAAAAAGAAAAAAGAAAAATGCGCTTTCTGTGGTACACGCGCCAGATCTGCCCCCAGGAAACATTCCTTTCTCTTTCCACCTCCCTGCATAGCTTTTCACCATTTGATTTCAAACTACACCTTAACTAAACACATCAATTTATCTTCTTTCATCTATTTTATGCTGCAACATTTACTGCCATCAATACCCTAAATATTCTGCTACAGAAAGGAGAGTGGGAACAGATTTGGTCTGTGCTGTTTACAGGTTTTTCCTCAACAGCTAGAACAAGGCTTAGAACTTAGTAAGCTTTCAACTGATAGTGTTTTTTCTCCTACCAACCAATGGCCACTTTCCTATACTCCTTGTTTCTGCATATTTATATGTGTAGTTGATAGCATTATTTCAGTAGAATCACAAGATAAATATATGTGTTAAATTTAAAATCTTTTATGTCCTCTCTAAAAATATCACTTTTAATTAAATACAATTAATTGAATAAACTTAAACTCCGAGCACAAGACATTAATGAGCAGTTTTCCTTGTATCATATGCAGCAGTGTAAGTTTAACTTAGACATACAACCAGGGCCCGGGAGATGGTTCAGCAGACTCACCAAGCCTGTGAGCTGATTTCCCCTGCAGGACTCTCACAGAGGAAGGAGAGGACCAACAAAACATCCTCTGAATTCCATGTACGTGCCGTGACCTAAGCAACTGTACTTCTCTTTCTCTTGCCACTCCCAGAGTCAGACAAGATAAAATAAGTTTAATTAAAAAAATTTTAAATACTAACATTAAAAATAGAAATGAGACTTGTAGATCCCCCTTCAACATAGTAGTTCTATTAATAACCAGGAAGATAATTATGTAAGGACATTAAAATTCAAATGCTTAATTTCCTAGGTATCCAGGAAATGATTATGTATAAAAATAGAAAGGAAGGATAACAATAAAGTTCTTGCTAGGGATAGGAAAGAGAAGAAATATTTAATCCATGCTGTTTTCCATTTATTCAAGCATTACATATACATCGTAACATTTTATCAATTCTCTTTAAAACTGCACCAAGAACCATTAGTGAATTCTTTAAATAAACATTAATCAATCCTACAAAGGAAGAAAGCAAGAATAAGTAGTTCATTCAAGGTCACCCTAATAAGAAATGGTGTTACATAACAGGCTCTTGACAATGTATTTTTTCTTTCAGTGTTTTAATGGCCAAAGTTTCAAACGTTTAAATAAGCTGAATGAGTGAGATATTTTAAAAAAAAAAGAGGACGTGGAAGGGACTGGAGGGAGAAAAGGGAAAAATGATGTAATTATACTATAAAATGGAAAAAATAAGTAAATAAAAAATTTAAATAGGGTGTAAGCTGACAGAAACTTTGGGAGAATTTGTGAGCTTTGATGGAGTATACTTAATTTATCAGTATATTTAATTTACAATTCTTTAAAGTATATTTTAGTATAAAAGACACAAAAATTCTTCAAATGTTTTAATAGAAAATCAGATTTAAGCATTTTCAGAATAAGGCTCTGGAGAGATGGCTCAGTGATTAAGAGCTCTCGCTGTTGGTTTCCAGCACCTACACAGCAGAAACCATCTTAAACTCTAGTTCCAGGGTCTCTGATGTCCTCTTCTGCCCGATGCAGGCAGCATGCACATGGTGAACATAGATGTCGGTAAAACATGCCCCCTCAAAATAAGAAAAGTCATCTCAATATAAGTAACAAAATATTAGAAATTTATACTGACGAATGAATGGAATTTTAATATAAAAGATTTTCATTTAATATCAATGTTATTTTTTTAACTTTTTTACTTATTCTTTGTGTCTTTCATATCATGCATCCCAATCCCACCATTTCCCATACTTTCCCATCCAATCTCTGCCCCTGTCACCTCTCCCCACAAAATAAAATTTAAGAGAAAAAAGGGCGCAAAAAGGAAAAAAAAAAAAGGGAAAATCTCGTCATGGAAGCTGCAGTCTGACACAGTGAGTCCCTCAGTAAACCTTTATCCATACATTTTTACAAGCAGGAAACATTGCAAAGAATCAGTGGTTTGGCTTGAGTCCCTGGTCTCTCTCTGTTACCCCATCGACACTGAGCCCTCAGGACTTCTGGACATCCCCTTGCTGCCCTGTGTCATGGAGATCCTGTAGCCCTAGGTTTACAGGACCGCATCCCCCATCCTAGCCTGTGCTTCAGCAGATCACACACAGGTGGATGCTGGGGTGGGCCGACACACAACCCTGGTCTGGGCCTGGGTAGTTTCTGGGTTGGCCAACCCACGAGCTCTCCCCATCTTCACCACCAGGGTGAGCTAGCTCTCCAGCCTTCCCTGGCGAGTTCACCCTTGACAGTGGTGAGCAAGGGGTGGGGCGGGTTCTGCTGCTTTCACACCCTCAGGGGTGGTTCTCCCACAGGGCCAGCTCTTCGGTGTTGTATAGGTGAGGCTTTGGAGCTCTCTTCCCAAGGGAAGCAGGAAGCAGCTGATAAGGGGCTAGTTCTTCCACCTGAGGCAGAGGGCGGGGCGGGAGCGGGTAATTGCTCTCCCGCTCCAGCGGCCAAGAGTTACGGGACAACTCTCCCATCTGCCTCAGGCATTGATGGGCTGGGTCTCTCCCCCAAGCTACCGTTTATAATTATTGGAGGGTAGTGATTCTTTTTTAACTTCTTTATGAATTAAAATTTAAGTTCTATAAAGACATGACAAATACAAAATAGATTATAAGATATCTAACCTGGTAAGCTTTATTGAAGTTTCTACGAGTACTATTTTCTTCAAATAAATATTTTTAATGTTATAAACACTAGAAAAAAATCTAGAAGATCCATTATGTAAATCTCCAAGTGTATTTACTGCACATGTGTGCTGTGCACCAAGGATAACAAAAGCCCTGGTCTTTTGCCCCTGCAGGAAAGTGGATGTAACTGGAGACAATCACAGTAAGCAAATTAAGCCAGTCTCAAGAGGCAAATACCGAAATGTTTTCTCTCATTTGCCGTCTCAAGAAGATCATGTATGTCTACATGAAAGCAGATTGGAAACCGACCAGGTCAAGGGGGCAAAAGTGAGGAGAGGAGCGAGAAAAGGGAGAGTAGAGGCTGTGGGGGTCGTGCGTGCAATATATACCTGAGCAAATTTAAAAAAAAAGATTGACTGGCTTTTTGGCACTTTCTGTTCTAGTAGAGGAAACAAGAAAAGAATCTAGCCAATATCAAACATAACCAGTGTGAAAAGGAGCTGAGGAGGAAAGGCAGTCTGGGTGGGTGGGGCCTTACTGCAGGTAGGCGGCTAGCTCAGTGAAGGCTGCGTGAGCAATGTGGTATCTGGCAAAGCTTTAATACAAGCCAAGAGTCTTCTGACATTGCAGCGTGCTGATCGCCACTGTTTTTTTTTTTCTTTTTTCTTTTTTGGTTTTTCGAGACAGGGTTTCTCTGTGGTTTTGGAGCCTGTCCTGGAACTAGCTCTTGTAGACCAGGCTGGTCTCGAACTCACAGAGATCCGCCTGCCTCTGCCTCCCAAGTGCTGGGATTAAAGGCCTGTGCCACCACCACCCAGCTTTTTTTTTTTTTTTTGATACATAAAGCTGTTTAATTAGGTTGTCAGCAATTTAGAAAACCAGTTTGTGAGGATACATCCCGTTTGTCAGACAGAAATGAGAGCGCAGGTAGCCCTGCAGCTGAGGAACAGCTTTGATCTTTGGCAGAATCTGGGAGTCCACCACTTTCTGATCAGCCTTGCACTGCTCTGTAATCTCGTATTTCTCCTTCTCTGTGTCAAAGATCTCACCCTCCTGATGCAGCTGCTTTTTCTTGAAGTAAGCATCAGTCAGGTGTTTGGGGATTTTTAACTGTGCTGATATCAACTTTTGTAGAGGTGGCGATGACAAACTTCTGATGTGTTCTTCTCAAAGGAACCCTGTTGAGGGCAAGAGGTCCTGTCACAAGCAGTAAACCCCTGCCCAGCTGCTTTAGGAAAACCACTCTCTTGCCCCTGTGGCGCCCGGTAAGGATGATGAGGACAGTCCCAGGAGTGATGCTGACCTGCAGGCATCTCAGGTGCTGACTGAAGGGCTTTTTGCCATGGCTCAGCAGCTTCCGAGGCACATCTTCGGTAGGATAATACCTGGGCATTTTTCGAAGCTTAACCACCCGGGTACCACCATTCTTGTCACCACCAACTGGTTTTGTGACAGTGGCAAGGACCTTTTCCTTTTTCCTCTTTTCAATCTTGGTTTTCGCAGCTGTGTATTTCCTTTTGTCCATGGCCTTTCTGGAATACATAGCAGATCGGGAGAACCTGCCAATTCCTCGAACAAGGACTGGATTTTGGCTGCAATGGGGCTTCCCCTTCTTGAGCTTTTTAGCCTTAGGGTCACCCTTTTTGGCTGCACCAGCGGCAGGGGCATCACCGCCAGCCTTCTTGGCTGCAGGTTTCTTCTCTTTTGTATCAGGTTTCTCGCCTTTTTCACCCGCCATCTTGCAAGGTGGGAAAGAGCCGCCTGGCTTTTTGAGATGACCGGCTTTCCTTGCTTTTGCCCGTGGTGAAGGGTGTCAGGCGTCCCCCACTTTGATCGTCACTGTTAATGGAGCTCCGGTTCCTATTTCCTTCCCTAAGACTTATTTTAACTGATACCAAACAAGCCACTACTTTCCCCAAGTTTACCTTTGACCTCATTCCAAGTGTCAATGGAAAATGTTGGTTGTGGCTTTTATAAAGGTCTTGGTTTTTCATAGCGAACAGTCACATGATGGAGAGGAAACGGTCTTTCTATAGCTTTTCTGGCGTACAGACTGTTAGTCTCTTCATTCTCTCGTTTCCTGGAATTAGTCTAGAAATGTCACGAGCCATTTCCCCCCTAAAAATCACCCTGGGGAGTCTGCAGGGAACCTCACACCCATAATTATGTTCTATTGACAAAATCTGCCCCACACCCAATTAACTGTTAATCTGTTAGCAGAACACGCCTCACATTCCAGCTATCCAGGGAACCAGGTGTGGCAACTCGTGACTTCTTGGTCCACCTGTCCGAATGTGACCTCTTGGCCTACGTGAGGAACCTGAATCACGTGATCTGGAACACGCGGCAAGAATCCAGTTTCCCTGCCCCTCAAAGTCCTCATCCCGGGCCTATATAAGCAGCAACCATGACCCTAATAAAGCGGAGGCTTTGACAAATCTGCTTGGCCTCCTTCTTCTGTCCTAGCTCATTCCCTTCCAGGTAGCGCCCCCCTGAGACCCTGGAATAACTGATTGCAGGGTGGGTTACAAACCCCTAGACTGAGTAACCCACCCAACGCAATCAACATAGAAAAGGGTAAAAAATAACTGAGAGACTGCTTTCTCAGTGCGCGAGGTGAGAAGACTCAGACACAATGGGCAAGTGTGCCTAGAATGCTCGAGAAACAAGAGCCGTGCCTGCCGAAGCTCAGTGGGAAGGGCCAGCAGCACTTGGCGAGGTCACAGATGCAGCGGAAACCGGACCGGACAAAGAGTTTTGCCTTTTATTCAGTGTTACACTAAAAGACAGTAAAAGAAATTTTCTAAAGAGGAATACAACGATATGCCTCACATGTCCAAAGAAGCCTCTAGCTGCTTTGTCAAGAACCAACTACAGCAGCCTAAGGTAGAAGGTAGGGAGACGTTGCAAGTGTCCAGGGGCAGGTTAAAGTGGAGCTGATCAGATTTGCTGATGGAGGCTATGTGGGTGATGACCGAGAGAACTGAAGAACAGCTCTGTAGCAACATTTTCAGAATGAAGAAACCTAAAGGAAGAAAAGTCTTATCTGGGAGAAATGAGGGGTTCACTTTCATAAGGGCATACTTGAGATACTTATTCTACCTCCCAAAGTGTGCAGTTGGCAGCTCTATGGGTAAGTCTGGAGTTTATGTGGCTTCCCAGGAGACAGCACACATACGGTGTGCAAAGTCAAGAAACTGGATGAGAAATGACCAGGAGAAAGGGCATCAGCAGAGAAGACAGTTCAGGGATGAGGCATGAAATAACAGAGGACAGAGACGAGGACAAACTTTTAAAGGAAAGAGAGAAGGAACAAACATGGGGGAGCCACGGATCTCTGAGGAGAAACCCCCTACCACCAAATCCTAGATACATGCGGCAAAACACATGGCTGCTGATACTGGCAACAGGGGTTTTTTAGGTGTGTGTATCAAAGCTGAAATAGGTCAAGAGAAACTATGGCAGAGGTCTGAGAAACTGCTTCTATAAAAGGAGGGGATAGAGAACAGACGTAAGGTCCAGGAATATTTTTCTGATTTTCGGGGTGGGGAAAATTGAGGTGCTTCTGTTTATATGCTGTTGTGATAGGCTGGGCTTGGTGACTTTCGGGATAGTCAAACTTGGAGCCTCATAAAAAAGGCTCTATACTTCAGAGGAGGAAGGAGCCCCAAACCCTTTCTTGTTTACTTATTTCCATCCATGGCTACTGGCTTATAACTCCCATCGTCCTTGTTTTTCCCAAGTGATTAGAACAATAAGGTTAATGTTATTTGGCCTTTTGTCCTTGGCTCCTGAAGCAGCTCTGGAACAGCTTCAGAGCAACAAAGATGAAAGGCTGGACTTCTAACACGGGGCCCCGGGAGTCTCAGAAACAGACCGAGCATCCCTGTCCCTGTCACCTGCCTCCCTAGCGCTCTATCCTTCCCTCCCTCCCTTTCACCCTTGTCATCTGTTAGACTAGAACTGCTCTTTCTTAAAGCAGGCCACAGGTTATACCTTACCCTTACCCTTTGCCCTTTCCCTTAGAACCGGCCTCGAAGTAGTTCCCTGACCTACCATGGCTGAAAACATCCTATTTCAGATGAAGGCTTCCTCGTACCTGGGAGGAAGGCATGCTTCACTGAGCCGTAAAGGAGGTAGACAGCGCAGGAATTTAACTGAGTTATAGACACACAGCTGCTGTCCACTGCAGACTTACACGCTTGCTTGTTGACAGAGAGAAACCCCTACATTTCCAGGTCACCAGAAGTGATCTGGGTTGTGACTGTGTAGTAAGGCAGCATGCTTTCCTGTATGTCTATCAAGCTGTGAAATGAGGGAGGATCTCAAAAAAAGACAGTGAAGGAGAGGGAACAATTTTAATAGAGGATGAGATGTAGCTCACAGGTCAAAGGGCTGGAATCACAGGGATAACGGTTCATTAACCATACTAAGAGGAGCAAAGAAGCAGAGAACTTGGGATTCTAAGGCTAGGAAGGGATGCTTAATAGCATATGTGATCAGACAACGTCTGACTGAGTAACCCTGTATGTGGAAAAACAACTCTCCAGGAAATAATATTTAAAGAAAAATATTTTTATAAAACAAGAATATAGATTTATATTTATAGATACTTGTATTATTTAGACAAATTTATCTAATACATGTATTTATTTAGATAAGTTAGATATTTACATTTACAGGCAACTATAGAAAATAATATAGATAAATATAGAAAATAATCATATTTAAAGAAAAGATGCTGATATCATTCTTTTTAAAAGTAAAAACTGAGGCTAGCAAGACAGCTCAGTGAATAAAGGCACTTGCTATGGCATGGAAAGCCACACACACAAACACACACAAACACACACACACAGGCACGCATGCACACATGCATGCATGCACACATGCACGCATACCACATACTCGCATGCATACATACACAAAAATGTAAAATAATTTTTGAAAATAAGTTCATAACCCACAGAAGCCATGTGTGGTGACAAAGCCTGTAACTGCACTACTTGGGAGGCTGAGGCAGGGAGATTCTGAGTTTGAGACCAGCCTAGGGTACAGAGTAAGTTCTAGGCTACCATTGTTACATAATGAGACTCTCTCTTGGGAAAAAAAAAAAAGATGGAGAAATTGTGAGATGGAAGGGAAAATAGTAAAACTGAAGGCACCATAAAAGAAAAGTGATTACTACCTACTAGAAGTTTCAGTGTAGGATATACTCAAGAAAAATATACTTTTTCCTGTTCTGATATATAGTCCAGGCTGGCCCTGAATTTGAGCCCATCCTGCCTTAGTCATCCATATGTTGGGACCCTTAGGTATGAAGCACTCTATTCACTGAAAAAAAATGATTAATGTTATATCAAATAGCAGTTTGATAAACGCAACTATTTTCTCACTGGTATATAACTGGAAACACTGATTTAAATATGTAATATATTTTAAGATGTATTTACTTATTTCATATTGTAGTTTCATAAACTCTATTTAAAGGAAGACATTTCATTTGACATTGTACAATATTCAGTTTTAAGTCAGGCAGTGGTGGTGTATGCTTTTAATCCCAGCACTAGGTAAGTAGTGGCAGGCAGACCTCTGTGAGTTCAAGGCAGGCAGGTCTACAAAATGAGTTCTAGGACAGCCAGAGCTGTTACACAGAAAAATCCTGTCTCAGAAAAACAAATCAACTTTACTAGCATCAAAACAATATGACAAAAATTTCTCTTATAAATTGGTCCACTTTTAATACTTATTCGGAAAGAGTAAGCAAAGTTATGCTCATATATAGCTGTATATTGAAATGGAATAAACTCTCCGAATGGCAATTTTATAGTGTATTTGGAAAACTTTAATAATATACATGCTAATTATCCCAGGAATTCCTTCATTGGCAATTCTTTAAATGTAAGAGAAAATCCTGGTTCTGTATAAAATGATAAAAATTTTATAAGCATGTTGCTATATAACTGTAAGCAGTAATTAATAAACAAACTCTGAAAGTCCATCGGGTAAACATAATTATTAAAATGCTTGCAATTTAGTAAATGATGCTATAGAAGGACAGTTCATGACATGTGAAATGGCTGTTATATGGCTTTAACAGAAGAAAACAGTATATCTGTGTATTATTTGTATTTATTAAAGAAAACTGTCTGTGCCTGGAGAAGACTGGAAATGCTTCAAACAGCTGTTTCTTGAGGGCAGAAAATTAGTGACAGAATCATTCTTTCTACCTTTCTGTGTTTTAATTTTTTCAGTGGATGTCTCATTCTAACTAACCTAAAAGCAGTAATATGGAGAGGGAGAGACTCTCATGGTACAGCTCCAACGTGACGCTTCCACACAAGCACCAGTGTTAGGCTCTTGGCGTGCAGCCGGGGGAAGGGCTGCCCCAGGAGACAGGCACCTCAGGAGGGGGCATAGCTGCTCGAAGGGGGTTCCTGAGAGCATGTTTATGGAGATTAAACCATTCCGTTTCCTCTCTCTCTCTGTCTCTTCTCTGCCTTTTGGTGGGAGGTGGCTCTGCCACCTAATTCTGTCACCATGAGGTTGTGCCCAGTAAGACACCAAATGACCGCATGCCTGACCTTCTGCAACTGAGAGCCACACCCATCTTTCCTCCTTTGCTTGGGCCGGATATTTAGCCAGAAAAACAAGGAAGTAACTAAAGCAGACGTCCTTGAAACATTAAGATCCTTGGGCTAAAGCTGGGGAATTATCTCTTCTTCTGTGAGGAGATGCTGGGAGCACAAGGCGTGTGTGAGTGAAACTCAGAAAAGCCACACTGAGCTTTTAGGAGCAGACATTTCTAAGGACATGAAAAGAGGGAGGAGCCAGATAGAAGGTGCTTGGCAGCAGCAGTGGCGAGGGGCTCTGGACATACCCCCTGCCAGGAAAAGATAAAACAGCTACGCATGAGACATTTTAAAGAGATTGCCGCTGCTACTTGAGTAATCTAGTGGCCAGAGACCCTCTGTGAACAGCATCTTCAGGAAACTCTGAGCAAATCGGGACCATACACTAAAACCAGGCCTGCAGAGTACTTCTAGTCTGAGGGGAAGAAACTGAGTGAGAACCAGTGAGAGAAGCGTGGTTGGAAGCAGAGCCTGCAGGGGAATAGACTCAGATTCCAAGCTTGTGTCCACAGACACACGGAAGGACCTCCCAAGGGTGGGGCAACAATCACAACCATACCCATGAACCCAGAACCAGCATCTATGACTCAACCTTATAAAAGACAACCCTGAGGTGGGGCTGGCAGTCTCAACGGTGCTCCTAGCACAGCGCCCAGAGGTGTGACCAGCATCTGTGACTTGACCTGTGAAGAGACCAGGTCACTGGTTGCCAGAATCGGGGAGGGGTGTGACAGGCATCTGGGAGCCCGGGGAGAGATGTAAAGTTAAAACCAATGGACAGGCTACGTGGCATTCACACTCTATGGCCTGCAGCCCCACTGCGCTCTGTCTCCCCTTCGGTTATTCTCCCTTTACGCACTTAGGTACTGGCTAATGGCAGTCAATGGCCGCACTCTACCCCTCTTCTGTTTTTCCTTCCTGCCTCTATCCTTTCCCTCTTCTTTTTGCTTTCTCTTTTATTCCTTTCCCTCCTATCTTTCCTTCCCCCTTCTTCCCTTTCCTTCTGATTGGCTTTCTCCAAAAACAGGGAGACAGCCTGTGTTTCTGAGGTCACTGTGAGCTGGAACCAACTGCTATCTCTATTTCTCTTCTCATCCCACCTTCAGCACACACTACCTCAACCCACCTTAAGCAGTCTCCACCGCTGCTCCTTCCAGGGATCTCCCTCATCTTCCGTTCTCCTCTCACCGGACACTCAAAATCTGTCCTGCTGTCCCCAATACCAGTCTAGCAGAGGAAGTCACACCTCAGCACAGCTGTACCATGAACACTGATAACACTCCCAGTAAAAGGTAATTAAAAACATTCAGCTGGACCACTTTTCTCCTGCTGTGAGAAACATCATGACCAGAAACCACCTCAGAAGGACGTTTGTTTGGCTTGGAGCTCCACAAAGGGTCCCCAGTGGCAGGGGCAGTGTGGCAGGAAATGCTGGAGATGGAAGCAGAGAGTACATCTTCAGTCACAAACAAAACTGGATAAGGGGGTAAGTTCTCGAAGCCCCATGTCTTAGGGTTCTGTTGCTGTGAAGAGACACCATGACCATGGCAACTCTTATAAAGGAAAACATTTAACTGGGGGCTGGCTTATAGTTCAGAGGTTTTGTCCACTGTCATCATGGAAGGAAGCACGGTGGCGTGCAGGCAGACCTGGTGCTGGAGAGGTCGCTGAGAGTTCTATGTCTGGATTGGCAGGCAGCAGGAAGAGACAGTGAGCCACTATGCCTGGCTTGAGCTTCTGAAACCGCAAAGCCCAATCCCAGTGACACACTTCCTCTAAGAAGGCTACACCTCCAATAATTCTTTGAGTCTAGGGGGCCCACTTTCATTCAAACCACCACACCCTCCTTTAGCAAAATACTTCCCCCAGAAAGGCTCTACCCCCAGGACTACCAACTAGTAACCAAGTGTCCAAGTACATGAGCCTAAAGGGGCAGATCTCATCTAAACCACCACACTCCACTTCTTGGGCCCAGAGGCTCATAGTCATGTCACAGAGCAAAATGCATTTAGTTCAGCTTTAAAAGGCTCTACAGTCTCTGAGAGTGTATTAAATGAAATCCAAAGAATTTAAGAGAATGATTGCAAGTATGTTTAAAGAAATCAAAGAAAAAAATCATAGATTACACAACAGGACCCAAGCAAGTATTAATTTTTTTTTTTTTTCGAGACAGGGTTTCTCTGTAGCTTTGGAGCCTGTCCTGGAACTAGCTCTTGTAGACCAGGCTGGTCTCAAACTCACAGAGATCCGCCTGCCTCTGCCTCCCGAGTGCTGGGATTAAAGGCACGTGCCACCACCGTCCGGCCCAAGCAAGTATTATTAAAAGCATGAACATCAAAATAATCTCTTGCACTCTACAGGACTACAGTGGAATAAACTATAAAATATACACAGTGGAGAACAGACACGCCCCCTCCACTCCATCAACACAGTGCCTGAAGTCCTGGGTAGAACAGTAAGACAAAACAGAAAATAAACAAACAAAAAGGGATATAAATAGGAAAGTAGGAAGTTCAAGATCTTTATTTGCAGAAGATATTCTATGATAAGGAACCCTAAAGACTCCACCAGAAAACTCTTTTTGGGGGGCAGGATCTATGTTTATTTCAGTCTATGAAAAACTAAAGTTCAAAGCAAATTCAATCTTGCTTAAGGGAACATGAACAGCAAAAAAAATCTTAAAAATGTACCAAGTTTATGAAGTCTCAAAAGTTTAAATGTCCTGTACATACTCCTGTCAAATGAAGTTACTTCCTGTACACCACTTCTTTTGCAAACTATTCCTCTACTTCCTTTCATTTGACCGAGATCGGCTTTGAGAACTAGAGAAGGATGGAGGCGGCTTGTGATTTCTCTCACAAGAGAGAGAGACCTTTGTCTTCTATCTCTAGAAAGTGACCTGTTCTGACTTCTAGAGAAGCCTCTCCCTGGAGATCTTCGCCGAGGTGGAGGACTCCTAGGTTAATCATCTTGAGGGAGACGACCCCAAAGGGGGGTGCAATTCCGACTTCTTTTCTCACCCTTCGACAGCTCCATTCTTACTGGGCAGCCACTGTGTTCTTCCATCCAGCTCTCGGCATCATGGGGATCCTCAAATTCAACAAAAGCAAAGCCAGGAGGGCTTTGAGCAACCTACACACTTCAGAGCTGTCCATAATAGCCAAAAGCCCATTCTAATTCAGTCTTGCTTCATTGTTTCCAAGATTACCTGCACACACCTAACAATCTAAAGGACAGGAATCACTTTGCATTTTGAGATCCTGGGTTTGAAAAGCTGAAGCTCAAATCCCAATACTCTACCAAAGCCCTCGGGGATCTGCTCCCCCACCTGCTCTTGCTTCCCTGGCGTCCACAAAACGGCCCACCAGAAAACTCTAAGCTGATAAACCATTGTGTTAGCTTTTTCTGGGATGAGATGAACAAGTATTTATTCACTCCAGATAGGGCACACATGACATATCAAAGTACATGTAGGCCAAAGTCCATCTTGATGAAATAATGCGTTTGGTTTACATACAGAGCACCAATGAGGGGCTATTTATACTAGAAATTTGCATACAACTTGGATAAATACATTGAGAAAAAAATCAAGTAAACAATGCTACTTACAATTGCCTCAACAAAAGAAAAAAGGAAGTAAAAGCACTATATAATAAACCTTTTCTATACTAAAGAAGATAACTGAAGAATATACGATCAAAGCCATCCCACTAAAATCAGGAACAAGACAAGGATGTCCACTCTCTCCATACCTCTTCAATATAGTGCTTGAAGTTCTAGCAATAGCAATAAGACAACATAAGGGGATCAAAGGGATTCGTATTGGAAAGGAAGAAGTTAAGCTTTCGTTATTTGCAGATGATATGATAGTATACATAAGCGACCCCAAAAACTCTACCAAAGAACTCCTACAGCTGATAAACACCTTCAGTAATGTGGCAGGATACAAGATCAACTCGAAAAAATCAGTTGCCTTCCTATACAGTAAGGATAAGGAAACAGAGAGGGAAATCAGAGAAGCATCACCTTTCATGATAGCCACAAAGAGCATAAAATATCTTGGGGTAACCCTGACCAAGGAAGTGAAAGATCTATATGACAAGAACTTTAAGACTTTGAAGAACGAAATAGAAGAAGACACCAGAAAATGGAAGGATCTCCCTTGCTCTTGGATTGGGAGGATCAACATAGTAAAAATGGCAATTCTTCCAAAAGCAATATATAGATTCAATGCAATCCCCATCAAAATCCCATCAAAATTCTTCACAGATCTGGAGAAGACAATAATCAACTTTATATGGAAAAATAAAAAACCCAGGATAGCCAAAACAATCTTATACAATAAAGGAACGTCTGGAGGCATTACCATCCCTGACTTCAAACTCTATTACAGAGCTACAGTATTAAAAACAGCTTGGTATTGGCATAAAAACAGAGAAGTCGACCAATGGAACCGTATAGAAGACCCTGACTTTAATCCACAAACCTATGAGCAACTGATTTTCGATAAAGGAGCTAAAACTATACAATGGAAAAAAGAGAGCATCTTCAACAAATTGTGCTGGCAAAACTGGATTTCAATCTGTACAAAAATGAAAATAGATCCATGTCTGTCACCATGCACAAAACTCAAGTCCAAGTGGATTAAAGACCTCAATATCAGTCTGAACACACTGAACCTGATAGGAGAGAAAGTGGGAACTACACTACAACAAGTGGGCACAGGAGACCGCTTCCTACGTATAACATCAGCAGCACAGACAGTAAGGGCCTCATTGAATAAATGGGACCTCATGAGACTGAGAAGCTTCTGTAAAGCAAAGGACACTGTCGCTAAGACAGAAAGGCAACCCACTGACTGGGAGAAGATCTTCACCAACCCCGCAACTGACAAAGGTCTGATCTCCAAAATATATAAAGAACTTAAGAAACTAGACTGTAAAAGGCTAATCAACCCAATTATAAAATGGGGCACTGAGCTGAACAGAGATCTCTCAACAGAAGAAGTTCAAATGGCCAAAAGACACCTAAGGTCATGCTCAACTTCCTTAGCGATCAGGGAAATGCAAATCAAGACAACTTTAAGATACCATCTTACACCTGTCAGAATGGCTAAAATCAAAAACACCAATGATAGCCTATGCTGGAGAGGTTGTGGAGAAAGGGGTACACTTATCCATTGCTGGTGGGAATGCAAACTTGTACAACCACTCTGGAAAGCAGTGTGGCGGTTTCTCAGAAAATTTGGGATCAACCTACCCATGGACCCAGCAATACCACTCTTGGGAATATACCCAAGAGAGGCCTTATCATGCAACAAAAATATATGCTCTACTATGTTCATAGCAGCATTGTTTGTAATAGCCAGAACCTGGAAACAACCTAGATGCCCCTCAATTGAAGAATGGATGAAGAAAGTATGGAATATATACATATTAGAGTACTACTCAGCAGTAAAAAACAAGGACTTCTTGAAGTTTGCAGGCAAATGGATGGAAATAGAAAACACTATCCTGAGTGAGGTAAGCCAGACCCAAAAAGAGGAACATGGGATGTTCTCACTCATATTTGGTTTCTAGCCATAAATAAAGGACATTGAGCCTACAATTCGGGTTCTTAGAGAAGCTAAAGAAGAAGGAGAACCCAAAGAAAAACATATAGGCATCCTCCTGAATATTAACCTTCATCAGGCGATGAAAGGAGACAGAGACAGAGACCCACATTGGAGCACCGGACTGAAATCTCAAGGTCCAAATCAGGAGCAGAAGGAGAGCGAACATGAGCAAGGAACTCAGGACCGCGAGGGGTGCACCCACACACTGAGACAATGGAGATGCTCTATCGGGAACTCACCAAGGCCAGCTGACCTGGATCTGAAAAAGCCTGGGTTAAAACCGGTCTCACTGAACATAGCGGACAATGAGGACTACTGAGACATCAAGAACAGTGGCAATGGGTCTTTGATCCTACTGCATGTAGTGGCTTTGTGGGAGCCTAGGCAGTTTGGATGCTCACCTTACGAGACCTGGACGGAGGAGGGTTTTCCTCGGACCTCCCACGGGACGGAGAGCCCTGATTGCTCTTTGGGCTGAAGAGGGAGGGGGAATGGATTGGGGGAGGGGGAGGGAAAGGGGAGGCGGAGGTGGGGAAGAGACTGAAATATTTAATAAATAAAGAAAGAAAGAAAAAAAAAAGAATATACGAGAAGACAAAGGTCTCTGATGCTCATGGATTGGAAGAATAACTATTATGAAAATGAATAACTTAACAAAAGCAACATATCAATTTAATACAATCCCAGTCAACATTCCAAAACCATTCTTCACAGAACCAGGACAAAAAATAATCTTAAAATTCATATAGAAGCACAAAAGACTCTGGATAGCCAAAGCAATCCTAAGCAAAAGAATAATGCTGATGTTATATTACATGATTCCAAGTTATGCTGCTGGATCACAGTAGTAAAACAGCATGATACTGACATAATACAGACACGGAATGTGACAAAATTGGAGAGGCTCCATATACAGGCCTACACTTCTACAGCCATTAGATTTTTGGCATCTTTGCCATAATATTATATTATATATAATAAAAAGACAGTTTCTTCCATAAACTGAGTTGTAAACTATATAAGCAGAGTACAAAACTGGATCTCTGTCTCTTGCCCTGTACAAAAATCAATGTCAGTGAATCAAAGACGTTAATAAATACAAATGGCGACTGGACATGAAAAAATGTCAGCATCTCTAAGGCATCAGTAAAATGAAATAAAAACTTCACTGGGATTCATTCTCACCCTAGTCAGAATGATACTAAGAAAAGAAATAATTGGCATGCAAGATATGCCCAGGGCTGCAATCGTGGCATGAATGTTACATGGGTTAAAAATTTGCTTTCTGATCCACAGACCCAGAGATTAAATTTCAAGGAGGACTCTGTGTGTGTGTGTGGGGGGGGGTGCATGTATCTCCCTGGGAAGGGGAAACAGAACTGATTGTGGGTGGACTGGTGGCAGGCAAGCGGGAATGCAAACAGAAGGGATCAAGTGGGGGGGGGGCTAGAGGAAGAGCGTAGTAGGAGGAATGACTGGAATTGCGGGCACTTGGGGGCCTATGCAGAAACCAAGTGCAGTGGAAACTCCCTGGAATCTATGAGAGTGACCCCAGTAAAGTCTCCGAGGAATGGGGGATACAGAGCCTGACTGGTCATCTTCCATAACCAAGCAAGACTCCAGCAGTAGGACTGGAAAACCAATCTGGACTTAAAAGCTTTGGCCTATAATCTGTCTTGCCTGGAAGATGTGCTGGGGTAATGGTGGGGCAGAGCTTGTGGAGAGGCCAACCAGTGACTGGTCCGACCAGAGGCCCATGCCGTGAGAGACAGCACATGCCTGGATGACTCGGAACCAGAAGCTGGATGGCTCAGAGACCCAGGGAGAACCAAACACTACTGGCAAAAGAGAAAAAAAAAATCCATGAAGAGATTTCTAATGCCATCCTGCTGTACTCATAGACCAGTGCCTATCAGAGAGGCCTCATCATAGATCAGTGCCTATCAGAGAGGCCTCATCATAGATCAGTGCCTATCAGAGAGGCCTCATCCAGCAACTGATGAGCGCAATGTAGAGACCCATGGCCAAACAAGGTGGGGCCAGGGGAATCCTACTGAAGAGGAGGAGAGAGGACTGTAGGAGCCAGGGGTGTCAAGGACACCTCAAAAACATGGCCTACAGAAGCAACTAAGTGAAGCCCACAGATCCTGCATATACTTTATGGTTGTGCAGCTGCCTGCTTAGTCTCAGGCGAGCAAACAACCCAGCAGAGAGAGAGAAGGGGTTCCTGAGCCCGCAGGCAGGCGTAACTGACAGTTCGTGGGCAAAGGTGGGGCCAATATTTTAGGATTTAGGATCACACTCCAGCGGATAGTCCACAGCTGTGAGTTACAGGGCCTTCACAAATTAGACTCAGAGGGTTTTAGTACACTAAAGAGGACTTGAAGCTTAAAAGGGAGCATGTAGGGTGTGAATATAGGCATTAAGGGGAAGAGTGGGGATAAACATGATCAAAATACATTGTATTCAAGTATGGAATGTTGAAATAATAAAAATATTGTATTAAAAATAAAAATACAAAAAAAAAAAAAACGAAGAGACTATACGTGTTAGTCTGGGTTTCTATTGTTGAGATTAAACTGATGACCAAACAAAAAGCAAGCTGAGGAGAAAAGGGTTTATTCAACCTGTACTTTCACAGCGGAGTTCACCCTTGAATGAAGTCAAGATAGGAACTCAAACAGGACAGGATCCTAGAGGCTTGCTCCACATGGCGTGCTCAGCCTGATCTCTTACAGAACCTGGGACCACCAGCCCACCCCATCAATCACTAAGAGAATGCCTTACAGCTGGATGTTACAGAAGCATTTCCTCAAATGAAGCTCCTTCCTTCTGGTGGCTCTAGCCTGCATCATATTGACATAAAACCAGCTAGTACAGCATATAATGAATAAAAAAAGAAAAGAAAACAGATAACAACATATGCCAGCAAGGATGTGAATAAAAGGGAAGGCTTATATGCTTTTGGGAGAAAGGTAAAACAGTTCAGATGGATAAAAGTCAGTACAAAGGTTTCTCAAGAAACTAATGCTGGATTTACCATGTGCACCAGATAAACCACTCCTGGGCTTTTTCATGGACTCCAAGTCAGTGTATCACAAGGGTATCTGCACATAGGCATTTATTAGGGACTTCAAGTTCTGGAATCAACCTACATGTCCTCTAACGGTGGGACACAGAATGAACACTTGGCACATAGACACAACTGAATGTTTTTCAGCCATAAAGAAGGACAAGCTCATGTTACCAGGTTCTAGAAGCTCGGAAGTTCCTCAATTCACAAACCCTCTCCTGTGATGGAGGAAGGTAATTGGTTAATTATAATGATGGAGGAAGGTAGTTGGTTAATTATAATAAACCAACTGCTTGGCCTCATAGCTTAGAACATAGGCGGGTGGAATAAACAGAATAGGATGCTGGGCGGAAGAGGAAGTGAGGTCAGACTCTGCTCAGCTCCTGGAGAAACTCTGCTCTCCAGAGCACAGACACCATGCTCGGCTCTCCCAGGCAACTCCAACTCAGGATGGACCTAGGCTAGAATCTTCCTGGTAAGCGCACCTTGGGGTGCTTACACACATCATTAGAAATGGGCTAGTCCAAGTGCGAGAGTTAGCCTGTAAGGGCTAGAGTTCATGGGCCAAGCAGTTCTTAAATGAATACAGTTTGTGTGTTGTTATTTCGGGCATAAGCTAGCCAAGCGGCCGGGGTGTTGGGGACGCAGCCCCGCCGCTCTTATTTCAACACTCCTGGGCTATAAAGACAGTGAATACCACTGTGGGAGGGAGATTCTTTCCCTGGGGTTCAAGGGGTGCATTTTTCTGAGTCATTACCCTAACAACGTGGCCTTTTCTGTGGTGCAGCCACCTTTTCACCCTTTTCCTGTAAGGAGCCCCTCCTGTACTCTCACGAAATTAACCCCAAAGAACGCAGAGGTTGCTCTTACCTGTCACCACCCAGAAAAAGTCGCGAATATTTTTACTTGAATGCTTGAAATCTTTTATTAGATGGTGGTTTTCTTGGAGCCAGGGGCTGTACTTTTATTCAGACGTTTCTAATGTTCTACACAGACACACAGACACACACACACACACACACACACACACACACACACACACACACCTGGCACTTAAAATGTGTTTCTAAGCTGGGGATAATGGCATATGCCTTTAATCCCAGTACTCAGGAAGCAGAGGTTAGTGGATCTCTGTGAGTTAGAAGCCAGCGTGGTTCCAGAACAGTCAGGGAGAGAGAGGGGGAGAAAGAGAGAAAGAGGGAGAGAGAGACAGAGAGACAGAGACAGAGATTGATTTTCCTAGATTAGGTATGCATCAATCAAATATACCTTGAATGATTATGTATCTATATTACATGTATACAGAATTTACAGAGTACCTTATAACTATGGCCTGATTACAGTATTTAAGTATAATAGTGAAATACTCTAAATGCATTTGTAAGCCCCCCTCAACCCTAAGACATTTTTCTAAAACCTTACACTCACTCTATCTTGGAAAAGGGACAGTCACCCCCCCGCCCCCCCCCCACACATACTGGACTGCTCATCCCCCTGTGTCCTTGTGAATAATCTTTAAACGTAAGTCCATTTTGGGAATTGAGGCAAATACAACCCACAGGGGCTGGAGAGATGGCTCAGTGGTTAAGAGCATTGCCTGCTATTCCAGAGGTCCTGAGTTCAATTCCCAGCAACCACATGGTGGCTCACAACCATCTGTAATGAGGTCTGGTGCCCTCTTCTGGCCTGTAGGCATATACACAGAATATTCTATACATAATAAACAAATAAATATTTAAAAAAAATACAACCCACAGATGTTGACTCAGTTCCTGATGTATTGATTTAGTCACTAGAACAAGGTCAGGAAGACCACAGATGCTCTCCCTTATCACCTGACCACGCAACTATTCTCCTGCCCTGGAATAGACCAATCATTGCTAGTAACCCTTTGAATGAGCCAATCCAATAAGTTGGAAAACAACCTACAGGTTCCCCCCCTTGTGTGTGTGGCTTTTCGCTTTAAAAGATGGACTGTAACAGCTATCACATGTCCTTCATATCCTGAACCTGAAGGGCCCTGTCATGAATAAAAATCCTCTTGCTTTTGCAGCAATCTGTGGTTATGTGAGTGGTGTCTGGAGCCACTCCTCCCTGATGTTTAGACATCTAGCCCAACAATAGAATTTTATGCTATTCATAAGATCATTTTTTTTCCAGGAAAACACAAAAAAAGACACCCACAGATTTCAGCTAATTAATTTTCAATAAGGTTATAAAAATCTACAATTCTTACAGAATATTGTTACACAGAATAGCAGTGGGATTCATTGCTAGGTATTTTTTTAGAAGTGTACAATTTAAGGGTCAGTAGACTTGTCACTGAATTTACCTAAAATAAGTGAAATTTTACAGCAAAAAGATAATAAAATTTATTTCTACAAAATGGAACCCAATCTAATGAATCATAGCTCTGAAATTTCAATGGCTTATTTCGGAGCATGTACAGTTATTCTTTTACAATGATCTTATCAATATAAATAGGTATTTTTATACAAACAGCATACTGAGATTAATATAAAACTATATTTTCATAAATATTGGAAGTGCAGTTGGATCTTAATGTCTCCCCACCCTGTATGTGTGTGTGTTGGAGGCCAGAGGTCAACTTTGGGTGTCTTTCTGTATTACTCTTGATGTTACTTTTTGAGACTAAGTCTCTATTGGTTCTCCAGCTCAAGTTCGCCTGGACTGCCGGCCATGAGTTCTGGAGGACCATCTGTGCTTGACTGTCCAGAACTAGGATTGCACACCCATTCCACCATGGCCATCTTTTACATGAGTTTTGGTGATGCCAACTGGACTTCATGCTTGTAAAGCAAACACTTTATCTACTGAGCCATCTCCTTAGTTCTAACTAATAGTTTCTGATAAGAAACAAATGTTACATAAGAAGTTTAAATCAGATAAAAATTGTTCAATGTTACAATTAAGATTTCAACAACATATTTCAAAATGGCAAGTACCTTTGCTCAAACTTCAAATAGGGTGTATAGTCTATTACAGCAGGGAAGGTGCCATCCAGTCCTTCTCCCTTTAGGCAGAAGCTAAGAAAGCAGACAATAAATATTCATATTAGTACATAAATATAAAAGTTCCAACTGCACAGGAATGTCTTTGTTCATAATATAATTGTTACTTGCTACAAATAAGTATCTTAAATATTTAATTTTCAATATCAACGGCAAGCATTATACAACAGGTTAATTAATATATTAGATAATGTTTCATAAAGCAACAATGAAATTTACTGAGAAATCAAGGTCTTAATCATTGTTCTATTTTTGTGAAGAGCCACTATGAGCACAAAAACTCTTACAAAAGAAAGCATTTAATTGGCAGCTTTGCTTGCAGATTCAGAGGCTTAGTCCATTATCATCACAGGAGGAAGTACGGCAGCAGGCAGGTGCGCTGCTGCTGAAGCGGCTGAGAGCTACATCCACAACCAGAGAGAACCGGTCCTGGCATGGGCTTTTGATACCCCGGAGTCCAATGCCAGTTACACACTCCGTCCAAGATCACACCTCCTAATCCATGGAATCCTTTCAAACAGATCAACTGGTGACTAAGCATTCAAATATATGAGTCTACGGAGACCCTTATTCCTCAAAACTCCACACAATCTAAACTTTATTACACTATTTTGCCAATATGTTGATTTTTATTGGTCATTCAAAATATCACTAGAGAATGAAAAAAAATTTGCTTTCCATGTTTAAATACAAATTCTCAGGTGACACTATCTCCTTGAAAGGTCTGCTTGATTAGCAAGGAAGAAGTTTCTAAACTATCTCAATATAATGAAAAAGTTTAGATCTTAGACCTCCAAGAGGTGCTGGAAATCCTCTACTCTCTAAATAGCTTCTTCTGAGACCCTAAGGTTATAGAAATGGTTAAGCAATATGTCCAGGGGCATGCTGTGATGCTCACAATGCCAATAAAGGAAATCTAAATCTCTTGACCCCTAATTCAGATCTCCACTCTTGTTATAACACAGACAGAAAGATAAGAAGGTGTCTGGCTGATGATAACTATTGTTAAAAACACATCTTCTAGAGTTGGGTGCAGTGATGCGCACCAGTTATCCCAGTTTTAAACAAAACGTTGCTCAAAACAACTAAAACAACAACACCAAAAAACACATCCTCCATAAATATAAATGCAAAAACATTTATAAAAAAATCAGATTGATATTTCAAAGGGAAAAAAATCACCTGTGAACTCTCACCTTCTGATTTTGTTCCAAAGTTTGACTGCCAAAATCTTCATTTAAAACATACAGAAAGTATGCATTTACATTTCCAGGCTCAAATAAGGACAAAATTAAAGTGGCGCCACTTCACACACGCGCCTCCATTTTCACAGACATTGCTAACATATGGCTTCGGTATCTGCTTTCACCCGACCACACGGTGTCAGAAAGATGCCTCCACAGTTAAAGACACTTGCTGTCAAAGTCTGGTGACTGTAGTTCAATCCCTAACGGTTGTTCTGAACACGTGTTTCACAGCCGATGGTACGGTTTGAGATGGTTATGTCAGTGAGGGAGGGCGTGAGGGTTTACTGCTGGCCCCCCACCCCCACCCCACTATTCCCACCCTGCTGTCTGAGCAGGGGCACACTGCGATCTCCCGTTTCCTGCTTCTGTCGCCATGCCTACAAGTGCTGCCATGACTTCTGTGTCATGATGGATCTCATCCCTCTGGAACGACAGGCTCCTTCTCCCTTAAGTGGTCCACGTCAGGGCATTTTATCACAGCCACAGAGAAGAAGCGAGCAGATAAATGGTATTAGAAATGGGCCATTATTCGGAAAAAAAAACCCCAAGCATGTAGTTTTAGACCTTTATTATATAGAAGGAGTGTGGAATATTTTGGACATCTGGGCTGGAAAAGCCACTGAATGTTGTAAGCAGAGCTTACTAGGCCACTTTGATGGAGCCTTTGAAGGCAGCAGTAATAGAACCCGGTAGCAGCAACCCAGAGACACTGGTTTCCGTGAGGAACAAAGATTCTATCACAAATGCAATATTTTGGCAAAGAATCGGTCTGCATTTGGCTCATAGTCTGAGAATTTATGTGAGATCAGATTTTAAAGTAATGGACTAATTTCCTTGGCAGCAGAAATTTCAAGACAGCACAACATTTAGTGGGGTGGCATAGCCATTACTGATTTCTACAAGGAAAAAGAACACGAGTTAGAGAGGGGCAATGTACAGTCTGGACAGGAAGGGGGCATTAGGAAGCTACAGTTACAGTCAAGGCAGCTGCTAAGAAAAGACTAACTGAATATAGATTCTTGCCATGAAGGAGAAGCCTTCTGCTCTGCACAGAGCAACAGGAAAGATACCCTGAGGAAGACCCCAGTATCAAAGGCCTCAAGTTTTTAAAGGAGAGACGGGGATAGTTTTCTTGTTCTTGGAAGTGACTGTATAGAGAACATTTTGACCACGTTTAGCGTACTGAAATCGCTACAACTGGGCTCCAAGGAGACCGGAGTTCCCCCCCAAGCTGGAAGCAGAATTTGGCAGTGAGTCTACTTTGGTGGCATAAAAGATGCATGTATGAGTGGATCAGGGGCTCTCCTTCCGGGAATTCAGAAAACTGCTGATGGCAGGCAGCTGTGACTGTGCCGGGCTGGAGTACCTACAAAGAAGCCTCTGAGGCCATGGCACGAAGCTGCGAAGGTGAAAGAAGGGTTACAGTGCAGATTCTAGGATGCTGGAGATGTCAGGGCCATGAAATATATTTCTTAGGAGGGCTGCACACCAGGCGTGAAAACAGCCAAAGAGAGTGGCAAATATTGTAGGCTGCAAGGTGGATGGAAGGATGGATCCATTTATACCCTTTGAAACTAAAGCCGCAGACACGGAACCACAGGATTTGGTGTTTGCCTTGCTGCAGTTCCTGCTCTGGCCTAACCTCAGCATGCTTGCATTCTTCCTTTTCAGAGTGGGTGTAGTGATATTTCATTTATGTTTTAATAAATAAATAAAGCTTGCCTGAAGTTCAGAGACTAAAACAGCTGCACTGATAAGTCTTAAGACCAGTAGTGGTGACACACAACGTTAATCCCAGTAGCCACACTAGCTTGCCATAGAAATCTAGCAGTAGTGGTACATGCCTTTAACCCTAGCACTAGAGAGGAATGTAAAAGGGAGGAGACAGTTCTCACACACAGTCTCATTCTGAGATTCCTGGAGGCACGGTTACCATTTTGGACTGAGATAGAGAGGTAAGAGCCAGTGGCTGGTTGTTTTGCTTTTCTGACCTTTAGGTTGAACATCAATTTCTGTCTCTGAGTTTTTATTAATTGTGCTACAAATGGGAATGTACCATTGTACAGTGAAAGCATATAATATTTATTTATTTATTTATTTATTTATTTATTTATTTATTTGGTTTTTGAGACATGGGTTCTCTGTGTAACAGCCCTGGCTGTCCTGGAACTAGCTCTTGTAGACCAGGCTGGTCTCAAACTCAGAGTTCACTTGCCTCTCCCTCCTAAGTGCTGGGATTAAAGGTGTGTGCCACCACCACCCGGTTGTAATTTATATTTTATTCAACAGTGGTTCACAGTCAAAAGACCCTTCAATCTTGAGACGTCTGAACAGTGGCAGGACCCTTTAAGTCTGTGGGGACTTTGAAAGTTAGACTATATACATTTTGTACCATGATATGGCCACGAGTATATCGCTGTCAGGGGTGAAATACTGTAATCTGAATATGAAATAAAACTTTTAAAAGAGAAAAACCCGAACACATAAAAGACAGACTTATAGGACTAAGATGATGGGACACCTATATGAAGAGTTAACGACACTCAAGGGTTAAAAGACAGTCTTCAGGCTGGCAAGACAACTCAGTGAGTAAAGGTTACCATCAATGCTGGTGCTGTGAATGCAGTCCTCAGGACCCCACGGTAGGAGAGGCCAGCACCCCGTCCTGTTCCCCACATCACGTGTGCCCCCACCGTGCACACATATATTAAATAACTGCAATAAAAACTTCGAACATTTAGACTTCATGATGTTCATCCTAAAAATTAAGCTATTACTTGCTTATTAAATTATAAATAGGGGAAATCCAGAACCTATGAAGTGATAAATATTTTGAAGAGAAAGTAAGTTACTAGAAAAAAAATAACCTCAATGAAAATTATAGGAGTCTATTTAAAGTCAAAACCTGAAAGTCATTTCAGTATCAATGTTCTTGAACTGCTCATAAAATATTCTTCCTTCATTCTTTTTTTTTTAAAGTTTTTTTTAATTTCTTTTTTTTTAATTTATTTATTATGTATACAACATTCCTTCCATGTGTGCCCGCAAGCCAGAAGGGGGCGCCAAGTCTCATTACAGATGGCTGTGAGCCACCATATGGTTGCTGGGAATTGAACTCAGGACCTTTGGAAGAGCAGCCAGTGCTCTTAACCGCTGAGCCATNTTCCTTCCATGTGTGCCCGCAAGCCAGAAGGGGGCGCCAAGTCTCATTACAGATGGCTGTGAGCCACCATGTGGTTGCTGGGAATTGAACTCAGGACCTCTGGAAGAGCAGTCAGTGCTCTTAACGGCTGAGCCATCTCTCCAGCTCCCTCTTCCTTCATTCTTATCTTTGAGTTTTCTTACAGACAACTTTTTACTTTTAATACAACGTAGGATTTGAGATAAATTAAATGCAAAATGATGCTTTCAGAATCTTGAAAGTAAAATAACCACAACCATTTTTAGCATTTGTGATCAGTCTGCAACTGGTTCATCTTATTGAGAACCAAAGGAAAAATGAACAATATTGTATACTCCAAAGTAATGCTAATAATACACGATGTATAAAGTACCCAAGACATCCTCCCAGAATTTTGTCTATCTAGACTTGGGAAAGGAAGACTCTTGCTTACTTTAGATCTGCTTTGAATCTACTTCTTTACATTTTACAGCAGTGGCTGAAAATACCAAGAGCGAGATACAGAAATCTCCTCCCTGTCAGCAGAGTCCCGCTGCAGCCCATACAGGCTACTCTTCCTTTCACTCATCTTAAGAGAGTAGGCCTGCGAAGTTAGGAACACCTCACTTTCTTTCTTCTAGGACGTCAGAAAACTAGTCGTTCTGAAAGCAATAAAAATCCAGTACCAAAGTCTAGCTGTGCTTTATTTAGCAAATCAAAAGAAAAATCACGAGCAGAAACTGTTAGGTATGATCACTTAAAGACTGAACTCATTTTGTTGAACGCCGAGTACCTGAAGTCGATGGCATTGAGCCCAAGCAGCATGCCAGCAAGCATATTTGCTTCTTCACCTAAGACAATGGCTCCATCTTCATAAAACCTCCTGGAAAAAATGCAGTGAATACATGCGGATTAAAAACAAACTCAGGTTTGGCCTGCAGAAATCACAGTCAAAAGTAACACAGGAAGAGCTCAATTTTGTTGAATGCATATTTTAAAAATTGACCACTGCAGTCTCAAAGATATTTAGAACCCCAATAAAAATAACAAAGAACATTCAAACTCATTATCCTAAATAAAATCAATATTCCTAAATGTTTTTTCACTCTCTCTGAAAAAAATCTCTAAAATGGACCTTAGATGCCCAGAAATTTCCTTAATATAAAGTCATATAAATGTCAAGTGAGAGGCAGCAAATTCAGGTTCAATTCTTGGTCTGTTTCCAAAACTGTGTAGACATTAGTTGTTTATGTGCAGGAAGAGTTTTTGTCTTTCTGCAACTCTAAGCATTACTAACCAAGTTTACGACTTGGAAAGCATGGTGTTTGGTAATTGCATTAACACTGCTGTAAGACTGGAGCAGACGGTCATCACGATGTCGTATGTGAAAGAAACCACACTCCCTAACAAAACTGTGAGTGTAATTCTGCCTCTGCTCATGCCCATAAGCCATCCTGTTCTGGCTAATGCTCGGTTAAAGTTTCTTTGGAAAATATTAAGGAACGTACCAGCTATTAAAGGTCAAGACAATTTGCTGAATTTCGTATTTATGAGTTGCTAAGCAGGTAACTCAGTACTCTAAATTCTTTCTACTAAATTACACAACTTCTTTTAAAACAAAAATATTTAAAAAAAAATTTTAACCACGTTATAGTTCATAAGGAAGTTCTGATTAATAAAAAGCAAGAAGAGGAAAATGAGAGCCAACCATTCACTCTGAGCGGTGTACACCTACAAACACGCCACCCGGGACAAGGCCGGAACAAACGTTATCTGTGTCTCTGCACCTTCTGAGAGCTGCTCTCACTGCTTTACGTAAAAACCTCTAGTCTAACAAAGATTAGTGATGTTTCTGTAAGTTCCATAAAAAGTGTTCTACAAAAGAGACATTTAGATAAGAACATGTGTCTGATTTTGATCCCACTCCTGTCTTGTGTTTTATTAGACACGAGAAGAACTCTACTCCTAAACAATTCCTAAAAAACTGACTATTCTAGCGAACTGTAGCCACGTAATGAATTGTGTCTATCATGTTGGTAAGTACCAGCCACAAACAAAAAACAATTCTTTAACAGTTTGGTGTGAAGATACCAAAAGTGATGACTTGCAAATGATAGCGTCCAAAAACCCCAAATGCTTTCTGGTTTAATAACCATAAAATCAATCCCCTCCAAAAGGGGCTGGTTACTCTGACGCCATCTGTGCTACCACTGTGCCAGTGTACCTCACAGGAAGGTCTCTCTTGGAGGTCACAGGGTTTCAACTGGGTAAAATAGAGCACTTTTCTCCTCTAGTAGCATGTTAAGTACCTCCCAGCACCATCAACACTCATCAGGAGTAGCTACTGGTTCAGCAGCAGCTCGATATCTCTGTATCCAATGACATATAGAAGTTGCATGTTCAGCAATAGGGTCTTACCATCAGGCTATGAAGAGTAACCAAGAGCCTTGGCTATAACCTGTGATACAGAGTGGGGTGATCTCTAGGATCCCTTTGACCAGCGATTCAACAAACGTAACACATTACTGGCACTGAGGTTTGACCTGGTGGTATAAGATGTCTACTTAAGGTATTGTTTCCTCCATTATATGGTGACGACATGTAAGATTCCTTTCATTTACGTGTACATTTTAGAAAGCTTCTACAGTAGTGGGTTTCCATATTTTTAAAAATGCTTTTAGTATCAGTCGTCCCTCCCCACATCCCCCACTTAGTCTTCTTTTCCACCCCACCCCAATTTAATCCTTCTACTCCAGTTTCCCGGATGAAAAGGAAGCCACACGACACTGCTAAAGGGGCCAGGAACCGAGATTAGAGAGGCCGTGGGTGCAGGGGATAACCTAGTAATTTATTCTACTAAAGGAGCATGTCAATAAAATACCCATAGATCAGTACATCACTCAACTGTCATCAGGGAAGCTTCTTGTTGCAGTATTTGACAGTTAACAAAGAGATCCACCATATACAGAATGAGAGACTGGCAAATTCAGTCTAAATGAGAAGTCTTTATCAAATGCCTCTCAAGGCTCGGGAATCTATGTGTAAGAGGAAGTGAAGAGATTATCAAGGAAACTGTGTCTTCCAGACACAAGACTGACAAGACATGAACTCACAGAGATCAAGAGAGTACACATACAGGTTCATACACAGGTACACACATAGGTTGTACCTGCACAGGTTCAACCTAGACAAAATGCCAGTACTGAGAAGGGTAAGTGGACACAAAGTCCACCCCTAACCAAGAAGTAGTTTGCAATGGACACCTGCTGGGAAAGGAGAAACCAGTTCTCCTGAATGTGTCACTGGGTCTATCAACAACAATCCAAGGCAGTCCCCATGCCCAGCAGTGGTTGGACAGCACAAAACAAAGTCCGTTCTGTGTGTATGGGTGCACTTACTTTTTGTTTTGTTATTTTTGTCTCATTTACTTTCTCTTTTTCTTTTCTTTAGTTTGCTTATCTGTTTTAATTTTATTTTTTTCCCCTGTTTCTTGGTTATTGTTTTTGGGAGTGGGGCATGTGTGGGGGAGCAAACAAGAGGTTGAGTGGGCAGGGAGGTGGGGAGGATCTTGGAAGAACTTGCAGAGGGCAAAGAATATTGTCTAAAATAATTTCTAAGTAAATTGTTTTAAAGAACCATCAGATAAAACCCATAAAACTACACAAATGGATGCATACTTCCAGGGATATAGGCTATATTGAAAGTTTTAGCACTTCCTAATGCTTCTAGAACATTTTATCCTTAAGTTTGTTAATATATAAGTTATTATATTGCTGTTTTAATTGTGTCTTCTTTCTCAGTATTACAGACTGCATCTAGGGTCTTGTATATACTAAGATATTTCTCTTCTTGTGGGGCATACTACAAGCAACTTTACTATGAAAGTGTATAATGTCAAATAATAGAACTATCAACAATTCAAAGCAGTGTTGTTAACTAGGCAGCAAAACACTCTAGAGGGTATCACTCTGCTGTATTTCACTGGATATACTGGTAGTAACTTTGGAATGAAAATAATAAAAGAACAGGTACAAGGAACAGCGATCCATTGTATTTTCTCCATTTATGAGAGGAACCTAAGTATACAACGAAGACACCCGCACATCCCATTTATAGTGCACTATCACAATAACCAAGATATGGGACCAGCCTAGATTTCCACCAACAGAGATGAAGAAAATTCTCTCTCCCCACACACAGTGTCCTAGTTAGCTTTAATTGTTAACTTGACATAACCTACAATCATCTCAAGTCTCATTGCAGTACTGCCTGAAACAGACTAGCCTGTGACCACGTCTATGGGATCTGTGCTGGTTATTAACTGACGCAGGAGGGCCCTGGCTACTCTGGGTGTCATAATCTCTAGGGAAGTAGTACTGGGCTGTATGAGAAATTCAGCTGATCATGAGCCTATGGTTGAGCAACCATCAAGCAGTGTTCCTCCAGGGGTTCTGTTTCAAGCTTCTCCTTGAGCTCTTGCCTCGACTTCCTTAAACAACAGAGTATGACTTGGAAGTAAGCCAAAGAGCCCCACCCCCCACTGCCTTTGGTCACACTGTTGATCACAGCAACAGAAAGAAAATTAGAACCATGGTTTTATTTGAACAAAATTATGTTCTTTTTTTAAAAAAAAAATGAGTGGAATTGAGGATTATTGTGCTAAGAAAGTCAGATTCAAACACTGAAATTTCTCTTTTATATACATATATATTTCTCTCATACATATGCATGTTCTTCATGTATGTATGTCTATATAGGAGAGACATGAAGCATAAAGGAGAATATTTGGAAGGGGACAGACATAAAATGGTAATGGCGAGGTGAACATGAGCAAAGTACAATGGCACACATGTATGGATGTGTCACTGCACACTAGAGCTATCGTTTTGTCCTCTAAAATATTAATAAACTTCTAAAAGATAACAGAAACCATTACTTTTACTAACTACCAACATACTTAAAGTCCATCATCGTCTGTATATGAGAACCACAGACAACAGAGGTGTTTCCACAGGGATACAAACACGTGAGCGGGTGCCCCATCATCATCTGTATATGAGAACCACAGACAACAGAGGTGTTTCACAGAGATGTGAACACGTGAGCGGGTGCCCCATCATCATCTG
>NW_026067916.1:59696-167622 GCF_014885135.2 Alexandromys fortis | reverse complement strand
AAGAATGTGAGATTCACATTTATTTTTCCAATGACTAACAAGTCCTTCTGTGTGACAAGGACGATCCTGCTACTGCATTTACACTGGTGAACAAGCCAGACATAGCCCTTCTCTCTGGAGCATATCAAAGTCCCAGGGAATTGATAGGCAATAAACAAAGGAAAAAGACCATATGGATGGTGGTAGATACTTAAAGGTAAGGAACCAGTTTGTTGAGGGAAAGATGAGATTACACTTTTGGAGTCACTGAAGAAGGGCACACTCAAGTGTTTAATTTGAAACACTGGACTACATAAGTCTAACTAGAGAAATTTTTGTAGGCTGTGAGACACTTACAATAATAGTGAACTATATTTATAGAACATAGGGCACAATTATAACTATTTTACTCATGTTGTTTTCTTTAATTTTGCTACTATATTGTTGTGGAATATTACTTTAATTATGTAAAGATGCATTTCATTTGTTTATGAATATTACTTTATCTTTGTAAATGTGTGTTGCTTTTGTTTGCGCTGCGCTTGTTTAACTATGGAAAGATGTGTTGCTGTTTCACCTGACCTGCCTAAGGCATCTGATTGGTCAAATAAAGTTGAACAGCCATAGCTAACTAGTAGAGAGATAAGGTGGGGCTGGAAGCCAGAGGGAGTAAGCAGAAGAGAGAGAGGAAAACAAGGGAGAGAGGGGGTTGCCTAGGGCCATTCAGCCAGGCAACTGCCAGACAGACAAAGAGTAGGACATACATAAAGAAAGAAAGGTTAAAAGTCCCAAATAGATAAACAGAAACAGGTTAATTTAATTATAAGATCTAGCGAGACAAGTATAAGAGGAGCCTTCATAACTGATAACAGATCTCTGTACCTCGATTTGGGAGCTGGCTGGGAGCCTAAGAGAAAGACTGCTTCCAGAGAAGTCAAGCAACTCATTACAAGTCCCCCAGCCAGCCAGCAGTTAAAGGAAAAAAAAAAAAAAAAAAAAAAAAACACGCCACCTCTATTGATAAGCAGTCATTTAAATGTTCTACAGAAAAACTGACAAGATTTCTTACTTTCAAGATAGAACTCTTGGAGGGTAAAGAGAGCGATTTCAAATAAGTTAAAGATAGGATCAACAAGACTCGCTAATAAGCATGGGACAAAGGAAAAATCAAATGTGAACATATTTAGCTATCTGTACATAGAGAAATTATTTGATAACAATGAACAGTATTATTAGAAGGGGAGCACATATATGAACTATTTATCTGGAAATTTAAATGTGGACTCAGGATGATATCAATGATATTTAGAGTCAAGAAAGGGAATAAAATTCCTGAAAAAAAACATGAATAGAGGAAAAATAAAAGATCATGCAAGACTGAGCCCAGAGAACAGAAGCATTTAGGATGTTTGAAGAAGAAAGCAAGATAGAACACACTGGAAAAGAGCCATTACAGAGAGTTTAGCCTTTCCACAATGCATACTTATTTCTATATAATATCCTGTATATCCAATTTTAAGTAAAATTGTCAGGGATGGCACTGCCCACAGTGAGCCAGGTCTTCTCGTACCAACCACTAATCAGGAAAATGACCCACAGATTTGCCTACACGCTAGTGTGACAGAAGAATTTTTTCCCTCTTCCCAGAAGACCTTACTCGTGTCCACTTGACACAGCACCTGCCAGCTGTTAGCCCGCATTTCCGTCCAACTCTTATGCCAACAATTCTCCCAATCCCAGTCGATAAACCCTCACCTTACTCCTGGTCCTATGTATTTATTTAGCTGTCCTGGACATTCCAATTAAGGAAATTATATACTATCTGGCCTTCTGTGAATGGCTTCTTTGGCTTTGCATGTTGCCAAAGTTTATCTTTATGTAATATGTTTCAGTACTCTAAACATTTTTTTGGGTGAATGGATACAATATATTTTGTTTCTTTATCATGTGATGGACATTTGGGTTGTTTCTTCTTTCAGCTATTATAAATAATGCTGCTATAAACAGATGTCCACTTTTATAACTATGTCATCAATTTTATATACATGATTGACATATAGATATCACTCACATCCACACATACCACCCACAGGTGTCAGATGACAGCTCTAATAGTAATATTAAAATTTTTGAGGAACTGCCAACTGTTTTCAAAGTGGATATGCCATTTTAACTTTTAAACAATGTATTGGGGATCCAAATTTTCCAAATTCTCGTCAACATTTGTTTTCATGTACCTTTCTGTATACATATATCTCACTTGATATCAAATAGTATATCATTCATTATACTTCAGATTTGTATTCTTGGCAGCTACTGATGCCCAGCTTCGCACTAACCACTTCTTGCTGCTATAACCAAATAACTGGTAAGAAGCAATTTAAGAGAGGTGCTTACATTAAAAAAAAAAACCCTCACATATTGAGGCTATAACCCACCACAGAGGAGTAGGCATGTACAGTCCCTTTGGTGGCATCGTAAGGCTGCCCTCACATTTTAGCAGATTCAGAAGCACAGAGGGGGCTTCTCCTCTGGCTTTCGCGTGTCCGCGTTTCTCTCCAGTCTGGGAACCACCGACAGTGTGCCGTCACCGGCACTCACAGAGCGTCTCCACGGTTACATGTCTCTAGAAACCTCCTGATAGGTATGTCCAGAGATCCAAGTTCTGTCAAGCTGACAATGAAAATGATCCATGCAGGTTTCACTCTGCTATTTAAAAAAATTGTGGATCTCCATCAGATAAAAATTTGTTTTTATTAATGTGTGGCAAAAGTTCTATATATATTTTAGATACATGCTCTTTATCAGAATGTGATTTCCTAGTCCACGTTCTTCTCTCTTTACTCTCTTGATGGTGCCCATTGAAGGACCAAGTTATAAATATTGATGTCCAATTTACCTTTTTCTGTCTTTGTACATAGGATATCACATCAAGGAAATAGTGAACTAATCAAAGATCTAAACCTATGTTTTCTTTCAATAATTTTGTATTTAAGTCTGACGTAATTGGAGCTTCTGTATAAGTCATGAGACAGGCCAACCCAAAAACAACTTTTAATATTTATTTATTTTTTCATCTTAATGCAGGAGCTTTCCTCACCTATGAAGAACATCCCAAAATATTCCACTGAATGTCTGAAACCATCGATAACACCAAAATCTGTACAGGCAGTCAATATGTGAGTTTGGCTTCCCATTTTTTTTTTTAACCTAACACTACTGAGAAAACTGGGAATTCAACAACAGTTGGGCTTCAGATGTTGAAAAGTTATCTTTGCCAAGGAGGGAGCTGGTCAGTAGCAGGGAGCCAGAGCACCCAGTTAGCCATGCCATCACACTTAGTCTCTATAAACAGACCCGCTGTAACGGTAGAGAGCACTGAGATGCAACAGGCTAAGTTCTGATGCTGCCAGGCTGGTGTACTAAACGTGGTTCTGAGTGATGGCATCCCAGCACACAGTGAGTTTCCCCAGACAGAAGCCAGCAGGAGGCCAGGAGCAGCTGTATACTCACATTGTGGTCAAGTTTAACTTATAAACAACTTCAGCAAGAGATTAACAGTAACACTAGATTAAAGATGGTATTAATAACAACCTGTAAGACAAGTTATATAAAATGTATCCATTACTTCCGGAATTTCCCAGTCAATGAGTAACAGAAACCAGAGAAAGCAAATTCACAGATACTGAAGAACAACTTTAATGTAAACACTTATCACTATTTGTAGATTTTAAAACTTTTTCTTGGTTCTTGCAAAATTCAGCAACTTATCACTATTTTATTTACTTTCCTAAAATTAAGAAACTTTATCTATCTTTAAGGATTGTTCGGGAATTTACAGTTTTATTTTACACTGTAATTCCTCCCTTATTTAGACCAAATATTGTAAAAACTGACATTTCTTTATAACATAACTTACAGTTATAAAGTAAATGCTGAAGCAGCTAAACGTGAGTTTCCATAAAGCTAATTTTATTTTTCTATTTTCCAAATTTATTTTTGGCATTATTTATTACTTAAAATCACCAAAATATTTTCAATATTGTTTCAAATAGGACATTTATAAAACTTAGTTTATTGTTTCTAATTACTATTAGTTTCTGGGTAGGCAGAAATTAACTTTGAACAAATTAATTCAGTTTTAAAGTAACTTTTCACTTGAGTTCGACCCCCCCCCCCCCAGGATGCTACCTACCAAAGCCAATTTTCCTCTTTTAAAAACAAATCTTAAGAGTCTACTCTATCACTTCCCAATTCTGGCCGCCTATCAGTAACACCCAAATTCCTACATCGCAAAACACTTCAAGTTTTTATTTTCACTTTTTTTCCAGTTGCCCCTCAAGACACTTTCCACCCCAGCAAGGAGTTCACAGGGAATTCTTTAATACTTTGAAGGCAGTCGTGTTCTCCAAGAATGTGCACTGCAGCTCCCCGCCCTTCCTCCACCCACAAAGATCCTGGGATGGCCACAGCTTAGGGCTTCAAAGTTGCCTGCCTTAGCTCCTCCCCTTGCCCTGGGATAAACACATTGCCACTGTTTTTAAGACTATCATTTCTCTTTGTCTGTGAAGCCAGACAGAAGAAGAAATCCACTTGCTCCAGATACTCCCATCCTCAGAGGCTTCATTTCTCCTTCTATAAGCACTCACATCAAGAAGCAGCCAAGTAAAAGGTAATGTACAATTATTCTCTCCAGTACTTTCCTTATGTTTGACAAACTCACTCTTCCAAATGTGTTTGTGGGTCAAGATTTACATTCAAAATAATTTATAATAAAACTTGGTTTTATTTCAGTAAAAATCCTAACATTAAGTAGTGAAAAGAAAAATGTTCTGGGTTTTCTCATTTATTAGGAAGAGAACTCTGAAATATCTTTGTGTCTTACTTTCCTTCTTGTGAATTATGAAGTCACTGTATTTACATGTAAGCACCTTGATTAGGGCAGATATGTTTGTGTATACATACGTGCATATAATAAGCACTAAGTCACGTTTCTGTTTTGAACAGAATGTTTGTATATTTTTACAAGGCTTTTTATTTCAGAGACTTTCGTGCTTAGAGCTGAATCATTTCCTTTTCATCAGAGTACAGGTAGGTGTAAGGCAAGGCTAAAACGGTTCCCTTTAATATTTAAACTCCTTGTGCCAAAAACAATCTATTCAAAAGTTATTTCTACCACACCCAATTATTTCAACTAAGAAATAGGACTAACAACTTAAGAGATGTTTTAGTGTTTATTTAGAAAAAATGAAATATTATGATTACATAAGAGATAATCATTGCACAGGTTTAGTTTTAATTTAGGATTTTTTGGTTAGCATATTAGATTCTGAGACCACGCGCTAGTTTTTTTTTTCAAAGCATTTGTACCCCCAATATCTCTTTTCATAATTAAGTTTGTCTCTTTGTGATACTAAATATTTCATTTTGTCAGGTTCAGTTCGAAATTTCAAAGACTGCTAGCTTATCATCTCACTCTACATCTTTAGATATGCGCCAAGTATGAAGTTGCTAAAGATATCCTCAATAAATACATACCATATTTATCTTATGAAAACACTTTCATAACTAAAGTCTTTTTCTTGATCAAATTTATTATCATTGTAATTGTGTCTGCCAAATTAAAAGCTTACTGTTTTATTACCTACAAAAATGAAGAAATCTCAGAAAAGCTCCAAACCAATTAGCTAGCTAAGAGAACACCATAGCAAATGTCAAAGTTTCCTGAAAATCTACAGCGTTAAACACTACACCATGGAAACCGGGTGCCAGATTCAGGAGCTCTTTGTACCCAACCGTTTAGCTATCAAACTGATTTGCAGCTGTCATTTGCCATCTTTTCAGAAGTAAGATGGGGTTAAGTAAGTACAGCCACTCAGGAGTACTGCGGCAGCCCGCGCTAGCAGAACTTTCTGTGAGAGGGGAATAAATGCTCTACAACTTGCCGTATATGAAGTACCAGAAATGTGTTATGGCAACGAAATAGCTAAATATGGAATTTTTTATAATCCTAATTAATTTAATCTTACATAGCATCTTGTGCCTGTGGTGCTATACAGTTTATGTCTAAGGTAATGAAATCACTCAATGTCTTCATTTACAAACACTTCTGACACGGAGGGAAGTAGTGTTATCAACAGCAACAAATGTAGATCACCAGACAAGAACTAAACATTCATGGCTGATGTCCTGCTATGAACCTTTTCACCACCAACTAAAACACAGTAAGGTCTTCATTTTTACAGAGCACACAGCAGGTCATCCCTTAAACCTATGTAACCTTAGAAAATTAATATCTACAAAGAGTACACCGAAAAGACAACAAAGCCACCAATAATTCTGCAGGTGAGCGAAAGAACTAAATGATCTATTTATAGTCCTCCCCAGCAAAGAAATACGGAAGCATTACCCTGGAGAAAGAGATAGATATCTAAGAATGTCATACTGAGAACCTCCTTCAAATGTGCCACAGAAAAGCCTACAGGAGCACTGAAAGACTGACAGTCAGAATGGCTCAAAGACAAGACACCGAGGCACCATGAGTCCCTTTCACACAAATCAGCAGTCAAATGTACGTTCAGGTAACAAATCACACTTTCCTGAGAGGACAGGAGATTTATCTGAGCAGTAAGAAAAATGGATGACCTGAAATTTTAGAACTTCAGACTACCTCTTCATTCTGATTTTTCAAGTCACAAACATTAGAAAGTTGAAAGGACTGTTAGACCTGGTTGTTTTGAAGTCTCTCAAAGCTGTAGAGATGTATTCAGACAAATGCTTTTCCATGAGAGCTACTCTGATCCAGGCTCTACCCTACGAGGAACAAGAAAGGATCAAATAAGAAACTTAAAGAATATTTTCTATACACTATCAAATATATGCATATTAACAATATGGAACATATAATTCAAAATCAAGAATGACTAAGATAAAACAGAAAACTTTGATAATATTAAGCATATATTTTGTTTTTCAGAAGACATATGACATATCAATCCACTACTATGTCTTCTGATGAAAATGAGCTACTTGGGTTAGACAGAGATGTATTTTGACTCATAAAGTACATTTATATAAAATTCTACTTCAATGTCAAAAGGCAACATGCTAGTTAAAGTGAGACACATGAAGCAGAGTCTTTCAGTAGTTCCTCCAGCAACACGTGTGAGACAATTTTCTACTTATGCCCCAAGAAGAGATTTTCATACCAACAATAAATTACAATATATGACCAATCACAAGCCCAAATCAACAGCTACTAAATCTGTTGGTAAAGATGCTACTATAGATTTAAAATAGAAAAAAAAAAAGACAAAAAGCCAAGGACTGGGGATGTAGCATTGGTATAGCATGCTCCAGGCTCTGGTTTTAACTCCACCCCACTGATAAACAAAACAAAAACAAGAAACAAAGCTCAACTCAGATGTCAGCATATTTCAGCCAAGAATCATGGAGACAATTCTGACTTGTGAATCATTTAACAAATACGAGAAAGTGTTAACCCTTTTTAGTAGTTGGCATTAGCTAGTCTTTGTTAATACTCCAAAATATTCCTTACAGATGTATAGGTTTCTGTGTGTGTATGTGGTTGTACTTGCCTGTCTATGTGTGGAGGTCAGAAGTCAATTACAGGTTCTTTATCTATTGCTCCATTTCCTTCCTTCCTTCCTTCCTTCCTTCCTTCCTTCCTTCCTTCCTTCCTTCCTTCCTTCCTTCCTTCCTTCCTTTCTTTCTTTGACAATGTCTCTCATTGAACCTGGGGTTCATTTGGTTGTTCTGGCTAGATTGACTAGCCACATGGGATTCATCAGTCTCTGCTCTAATCCCCCAGACCTCTGATCTGGACTTATAGACCAGGGCAACCACACCAGGATTTTGGGGGGTGGGTGCTGGACATTTGAATTCAGGTCATCATGCCTGGGCAGCAAACACTTTACTTCACTGGGTTACCTCTCCAATCCTTTTTGTAGCCTATATATTGAAAGAATATAAGGAATAATATCTAAAGAGATTGTAAAGTATCATTTACTTTCATTTCTACTTAGTCCTTCCCAAATCTCCAGGAAAATTCATAACAACTAACTAACACAGAAAGCAATAGCACTGAAATAGCAATAGGAGTAAAGATCATAATCAATATGTATATTATGCTCAACCAGAGAAAGGCATGAAAATGTCTACAGATATATGAATTCAGCTACTCATGGACAAGAAAGGAGCCAATCTAGGAAGTGATAAAAAACAGTCAGGCGAGAAAGGCAGTGCTGCTGGGGAGAAAACCAACAACGGGGATTACCTGCAGCCAAGCTTCCTACTACCCTAACTTTTAGCTTGCCCTGCACTCACTCAGTCCATTGTTCCTTTTGAGTGAGCCTGGAGGAACTCACATGAGGTGGGGCTGACTGAAGCAGGAAGGAAAAGGCAAGCTGCTGGCTGCCCAACAGTCCCCAGATTCTCACTGGAAACAGTCTAACAGATGCAGAAGCGAGCAGTGGGCTGCGGAATCAAAAGGTTACCCTGTCACAAGTACAGAAGTAAGCGAAGGCACCGTCCAGAGAAAATTAGGCACAGGAGGCTGTGCTGTGGCTAGATAAGAATGTGGGGAAAGTCCTGCTTCCTGATTTATTAATTCCAGGCCACACAGAGCTGGGCTGCACTCAGTTTCCTGTCCTTGAATTGCGTGGAACTCTCTGTTGTGGTAACAAATTGTGCTAATTTTAATGATTTATTTTTTTTTTCAATGAAAGAACTTTTACTAGAATGGAAAAACAAACAAGACTTATGAAAGCTGTTGGCCACAAAGATATAGAAAGCCTAAAGCGATGTTATGGAACTTAGACTTTATTCCTTGACAATGGCAAATCACTGAGACTTCAAAAAAATCATGAACATAGATAGCTCTTAAGGACAGTATTGCGAGACTGCTAAAAGTCTTCTGTGTATATTAAAATAGTCCCCATAAAATTGGTGCGTTTGGTTATAATATTATCCTTACTTTACTATATGATGAGACAAAAAAAAATGCCATTAGTAAAGAAAAAAAAAAAAAAACCCGTCATCTCATCCCCAAACAGACTGATCTATGAGCTCTACCTTCCTGTCTCATCCAAGAATGAGATGTCATCATTTAAAAGAGAAAAAAAGACATCAAAGAGTAAAGGTATCTGCCTTGATACATTTGACAAAAGACAGTCTAAATTTCACACAGATCTCCACCAGATTACAAATGGATCTGCACGAAGGAGCACGTTTTAGTTACAGTTCAGCCTAACTGTCAGGATATGCAAATGTTCTCTATTTCAGATCGGTCAAGCGGTTATTTTTCAAAGGATTTTCCAATTTCCATCACTTTTGCAGATTTTACTGTCTACAGCAGTGGTTTTCAACACTCTAAAAGCTGCGGTCCTTTAATATAGTTCTTCATCTTGTAGTGACCCCAACCACACAATTATTCATTGTCACTTCATAACTAATTTTGTTACTGTTACGAATCATGATGTAAACACCAGTTGTGCAGGATACTTACTCCCAAACAGGTCAAGACCCACAGGCTGAAAACTACTGGTCTATGGGATCTATGGGGTTGGTGTTGTCTTCATTCTGAATATTTTATAATCTGTTCTATTTCATTAAGAGATTTGCTGAAATCTATTAATTATACCAACCGTCAAAAAAAGACCCACAGCTTTTAGTTTGCTATTCTGGATAAATCTGCTTCAACGTGATTGAGGTGTTGCTCGTTATTCTCTTTCCTTCTACTCAATTACTACTCGTGTGGTTGCTTTTTGAAATGAAATCTCTGATAACTGATTTCTAGCATTTCTCGTTACTCAAACACAGCCTTCTTAAGTCTTTTGATTATGATTTCCTCTTTGACCAATGAGCTACTTAGAAGTCCTTCAAATTTTCACTCATAAAAGCATTTTGTTGTTCTGTTGGTACCGAGTCCAGCTTACTTCCACTGTGGTTACAGAACCTACTTTATGTGATCGAGTCCTTTGGAGGCCATTGAGATCATTAGGCTCAGCATATGGTTGTTTGATGAGAATTCTATTTCATAGCTAGCTCTTTTAAATGTTCAGTTTCCCAATACTCATCTTTGCTTCCATTTATTTAGTCACTGCTATTATTTCAGAGTTTATCATATTTATGACCCATAGTTCGGTTTCTTTTGTAGTTTTCTTGGTATCAGTCATATTTTTCTTTTCTTTTCTTTTTGGAAACTATTTGTGTTGCTGCACAGCCCAAACTGGCCTTGACCTTGGGATCCTCCTCAGCTTCCTGAGAGCTGAGGTAACAGGCACGCACCACCACAGGTAGCTTGATGTCCTTGATAAGCTTGATTTGATCTAATAGCAGGTGCTGTTAACAATAACCTGGAGCACTTATTCCTTTCTCTCCACAGCTAATATTTTTCCTTGGGGGTCATATAGAAGGGCATCACTTTTAGACCTTTTTCTGATGATCCCTGTGAACTTTCTGGCGTATTTACAAAACATTCTTCCTAGTTTTTCCAGAAGTTAATCTCTTATTTCTACAGAATAAAATGAAAACCTTCAGTCAGTTAACTGCTGCTTAATCCAAGCTCACAGACCATCTGACTGCTCCCCTTTCTCCAAGAAATCAGACTCTGCCTCTCCCCATATCCCTCTCCACCATTCCCTTCTCTCTCTGCCTGCATGGTAAATTTATGGCTCTACCTTGAATATGTCCACGGGGATGCAAGCCAGGCCATGATAGATGTGGTATGAAATCTGCTCACCCCCAAACCCCGTTCGTGTCACAACATCACCCACCCTTTTCTGGAACGTCTCTCCTTTCAGAAGGGGCATGCCATGCCCTGCATGGTGGCTATCTCTCCTATGTACTTCCTCTTGGGATCTGAGGAACAGGAAGTCTCTTTCCCTCCAATGCCCCATCCTCCTGCTGAGAGTCTGATGCTGTCTCTTCAGATTCTTTCTGACTTCATGGCTGCATTATGGCCCTTGTGGTTATCAACTTCTCTCTTAAAATAAGGCTCATTCTGAAAAGTAATTTTGTATTAAAAAGCTATAATTCTTATCATTTTTATCGCCTCAATTACTTTCTGCATTTTGGGGACAAGCCAATTATGTACATATGATTCTAGCCTGTATTAAAGAAGTTTACAATACCTTTTATGCTCATGTTGCTTAATTTAAATTTGAAAACTAGAAAGTTGGTTTCTTATTTTTACGTTATCCAGTGTTCTGTTACTAAGCTAAACTCTTCATTAATCCATGTTCCATGTAACTTCCTTTGAACAATTTCCCCATAAGTCAACAGAAATATATGTCATTGAACATAAGTGATATAAATAATGATCTAACCAGTAATCCTTCATAATGACTCAACAACTTTGCAACACAAATTTTACTTCTCCATGATTCTGTGTGCTTACACTATGATTAAGTATTTCTCCCTTAAAATGTGTTTACTGGAATTTGGGGATTTCATCATCCAGTAGAAAAGGAGCTATCCCAGATGCAGGAAGCCCTTCGAGAAGCAAATTACCGCACTTCTAAAAATGACTTAATCTGTGTGATACAATACTGGAAACTGTCGTGAGAGACTTACTCAAGCCAAATATTCCTCTCTGTATGCAGCTGTTACACACAGCGTATGCCGTGCTGAGGAAACAAAGGCAACAAGCGCTGCTCATATGCAACCAAGTGGAGAGGGGGACTAGATTTATTATAGGAAACTGCATTTGTTTTCTTTTGCTGAGCAGTGAGTTGCAAACTCAGAGGCTGTGAAGGACATCGACTCCGTGTCTCACACTCGTCATGAGTCCGCGGCCACACCAGGACCTTCTGTCCAGGGTCACACAAAAAGGGGGCCACACGGAGAAATCTACATCCAAGTTCACGCCAGCTGATTGTCATTTCTGCTCTTGCAGCCTGCCAACTGAAGTCACCTTTCTTGTCCTCATGGTTTTGGTTATGTCTACTTTCAACTTGTGGAAGTGATCAGCATTTTCATGTTCTGGTTCTCAGTCTTATCCCAGCCACTGCGGGAATCTAATTTCTCACAGTACTTAAGCATCTGGGTTTCTGATTTTACCACCAGATGGGGCAAATTCTGTTTCTGTTAAATTTGCAGTCAAAGCCCAACTACCTTTGCCATTTATTGCATTTTCAAAGCCATTTAGATCATCAACAATATTCATTTTGCTGTCCAATTAAAACTATAGAGAATGTGAAGAAGTGATTCTCTATTACAAATGTTGTCTCAACTGACATTGTTGTCTAGAAGGCCACGAAAAACATGACAAACTAAAAGAAAGACCCTGGCAATGCGAGCCATTATTCCCTTTACCAGATCAGAAACTGAGATTTACAGAGGCGTCTTTCCCCCAACCTGAGTGCCTCTAGCTGAATCTGAATGAACCCCAGACATGGTTTTTAAACCATGATGCAGACAGCATCATGAGACTTGGAGGAGAGTAACGCCGGAGAACTATGTGTTTGAAAGGTTCTGATTATCTTTGAAGATCTTCTTTATAAAAACGACTGATTCTAAAACACACTTTTCTCATAGAAGAGTGAGAAGCCGAGAACTTGAATGCAGGCCCTTTGTGTATACAGTATGGCTTCCAGTTTTGAGCTCTCAAGGGATTCCTGTGTGTGTGAACACATGTGCCTCTGCATCTATATGTGTTTCTGGAGGTTTTCCTCCTGTTTATTTTGTCTTATTCTGAACTGCTTGTCTTGTCTTGTCCTATTTCATTATTGCTCCGTAGATGCGTGTTTGTTTTCTGTTACAGACGGAAAAGGTGTGGATCTGGATGGGAGGAACTGGGAAGACAACGAGCACGGAAAATCACAATCAGAACTTATTTTCTGAAAAAAGTCTATTTACAATAAAAATGGGGTGGTGGCAGGTTTAACAATTTTAGTAAAAGCTATCAGATTGCAATCTCAAGCAGACAGTGAAAAAAAAAACCTTACGAAAATAAAAAAAAAAGTTTATGTGCTACAAGGGTTTGCTTGTATAGATTCAGTTCATCAAAAATACAACTAGTCTTTTTCACCTAAACAAATTGAGATACCATTCCTAAGTCATAGGGAAAGCTAAAAGCAAAACTGATAGAAACTCAACTGAGGTCTAATTTCAATTTTAGAATTCTAAAATAATGAACTAACTTGATCTTCAAACTGTAAATTGTTATTTTTCTACTTAGAACAGTCCAATAAAACATAAAATATTTCTGAAACTAATGTTAAAACACCTTACTTTAGCATGTTAGGCATTTTTAAAAATCTTTTTTGATTTGTTTATATAAATTTTAAAATTATGGAGGACCCAAAGAAAGCTTTTAGTTAGACTATATCTATGAATATTTCCTATACCTAACCTTCTGAACCTCAGTAAATGGGGATGTTTTGAGGGTTCAATGGCATTTGCCCTGTAAGCATGAGTAACTAAACCACAAAGAAGCCAGCATGACTGTAACTCTAGCACTGGGGGAGAGAGAGTCATTTCCAGAGATTCTCCAGCTCATCAGCCAGCCAGCCCAACCCAAACTAGCAGCCTTTCAGTTAGAAAAAGACCTTGACTTGAGGCAACAAAGTAAAGAGTGATGAAATCATATCCTGCTATGGCTTCTGTATGTGCACTCACCAATGTGCAATCTGTGCATCTGAACACAGCACACACCACACACACACAGATACACACAGAAATATTTTCCGACATAGCTTACTATAACATCTAGCCTAGCTGGAACTAATTATGTTTCCCACGCTGGCCCCAAACCCTCAATCTTCCCTCTATGCCTCAGCCTCCCTGGTGCTGAAATTACAGGCATGTATAATCACGCCCAATCATATTACACATTGCCATACTAAATTGAGTGGTCAATACCTAGTCAAAGCTTAAATTGAAGAATCAATTCTTACTATGCCATTCAGTAGACATTCTGAAGTAAAACTGTTTATATATACATATTAATATATCTATATAATATGTATATACTGCATGGTAGGAAAGCATTCAGTGGCTACCTGTCTCATTTGATGCAGGTCTGGTCACTACTGTACCAGTATGCACAGTAGTGTAAATATTAACACCGAGGAAAGAAAAGGAACACGAAGTGTTGGTTTGGAGATTACAGACACTCAAAGAGAGGCCTCTGAAGATTCTACGGATTCCTCGGGAATATATATATATATATATATACATATATAGGTTTTCCAAGACAACATTTCTCTGTGACTTCACTCTGTATGTAGACCAGGCTGACCTGGACTCAGATATTCGCCTGCCTCTGCCGCCCAAGTACTGGTATTACAGGCAAGCAGTAACATACCTAGCTTGCCGAGGATATACTTTAAAACTGTTTCTTAACAGGAAATTTGCAGTGAGTAGGTTCATATCCTCCTGCTACTCAAGATAAGACAGTGATAATTTGACAGACAGTATTATAAAATAAGCACACACAATGAAATAAAAATAAAGCCTCTAAAAGTTAACCTGGGTAATGCGCAAATTCTAACAAAAAAAGGAAACATTGTTTTTTAATACAGAGTTCAAATATTTTCTGTCCAAGTAAAATAACTTCTAATTAGATCAGACATAGTTCAGATTGTCAAGCCTTACCTTAGCTCTGGAGGAACTGACATTTTCCATATTTTCAATGCTGCAGATACAGTTTTGAGAAACTTTCCGGCAAGCCACTCTGATATAGTCCCAGAAGCTACGAGGACTTTCATAACCAAACCAGGTTACTTGACCTTCAGGAGATAATTGTAACACAGAATAAATACACTAGTCCAGAAAAGTCAAAAGGCACGAGCAGTAAAACTCCGAGCAGTGAATGAAACTAGAGTGTGTGGTCTGGAGAAATCTTAAACAGAATCTCACTCGACAATTGCTCGAGTTACTTTTGAAATCCGACATAGTTAATTCTGAATTATTATTCACATGAAATGGAAAGGAACCGGACACTAAAAATATCTCATTGTCTGAGGTTTTCACTGCAGCACAGGGAGCTTTTCCCGAGCTTCCTGGACACTGGGTGAGCACTCCTTTACGTGGGACTAGTTGGATTATAAACCTTTCCTATGGTGAAGAACAGAAAGTAAATGATGGATATTTTTATTTCTCTTTAAAAGGCTGTATTGACCCTACAAGCAATAAAACCAATGAGCATTGCGCATCCACTGGAGAGTCACGCTCTTCTACCACACTCTTCTGTCCCCACAAAACCCTCCTCTGAGAGTCATCGCTGGTTGTCATGTAGTCACCGACCTGTGAGAACCTGAGCTATACACCATCCTCATTTTCATGGTACTTTTACTTACCTGCATCCAACCACATCCCTTTAACTCCCCCCCCCTTTTTTTATTGAGCTCTACATTTTTCGCTGCTCCCCTCCCTTCCTCTCCCCTCCCCCCTTCAAACCTCCCCCAAGGTCCCCATACTCCCAATTTACTCAGGAGATCTTGTCTTTTTCTACTTTCCATGTAGATTAGATCTATGTATGTCTCTCTTGGTGTCCTCATTGTTGTCTAAGTTCTCTGGGATTTGTAGTCTGGTTTTCTTGGCTTTATGTTTAAAAACCACCTATGAGTGAGTACCTGTGACAATTGTCTTTCTGTGTCTGGGTTACCTCACTCAAAATAATGTTTTCTAGCTCCATCCATTTGCCTGAAAAATTCAAGATGTGTTATTTTTTTCTGCTGTGTAGTACTCCATTATGTAAATGTACCACATTTTCCTTATCCATTCTTCGGTCAAGGGGTATTTAGGTTGTTTCCAGGTTCTGGCTTGTTGCTATGAACATAGTTGAGCACATGTCCTTGTGGCACAATTGAACATCTTTTGGATATATACCCCAAAGTGGTATTACTGGGTCTTGAGGAAGGTTGTTTCCTAATTTTCTGAGAAATTGCCACACTGACATCCAAAGGGGCTGTACCAGTTTGCATTCCCACCAGCAATGAAGAAGTGTTACCTTTCTCCCACAACCTCTCCAGAATAAGTTGTCACCAGTGTTTTTGATCTTGGTCATTCTTACGGGTGTAATATGGAATCTCAGAGTTGTTTTGATTTGCATTTCTCTGATGACTAAGGATGTTGAGCATTTCCTTAAGTGCCTCTCAGCCATTTTATATTCTTCAGTTGAGAGTTCTCTGTTTAGGTCTGTACTCCATTTTCTTATTAGATTATGTGTTCTTTTGATGACCAATTTCTTGAGTTCTTTGTATATTTTGGAAATCAGACCTCTGTCTGATGTTTGGTTGGTGAAGATCTTTTCCCATTTTGTAGGCTGCCGTTTTGTCTTGCTGACCATGATCTTTGCTTTACAGAAGCTTCTCAGTTTCAGGAGGTCCCATTTATTAATTGTTTCTCTCAGTGTCTGTGCTACTGGAGTTATATTTAGGAAGTGGTCTTCTGGGCCAATGCATTCAAGTGTACTTCCCACTTTCTCTTCTATAAGGTTCAGTGTGGCTGGCATTATGTTGAGGTCTTTGATCCAAACTTGAGTTTTGTGCATGGTGATAGATATGGGTCTATTTTCATTCTTCTACATGTTGATATCCAGTTATGCCAGCCCCATTTGTTAAATATGCTTTTTTTCCATTTGATATTTTCCCTTTTACTGAAAATAGATTTTTTTCTCACATACTATATGCTGATTAGAGTTTCCCCTCCCTTCCCTCTCAGTTCTCCTCACTTCCCCTCCCATCCAGATCTACCTTTGTCTCTCATTAGAAAACAATCAGGCTTCTAAGGAATAATAAAAAAAATATATTAAGAGAAAACACAAGCCAACACAACAGACTAGGACTAAACAAACAAACAGAAGAAAAAGAGCCCAAGAGAAGGCACAAGAAAGCACAAAGTCCTATTCTTTCACACTCAGGAATCCCATAAAAACACTACGCTGGAAGAGGACCTGGTGCAGAGGCGTGCAGGCCCTGTGCACGCTGCCTCAGAGTCTGAGCTCGTGTGGGCTTGCTCATGTGAATTTAGAGGGCCTGTTTTCTCTGTCCTCCCTGCCCTCTGGCTCTTACACTGCTCAGGAAGAAGCTCCTCTATCCAACCTCATCTTTTATATTTGGATAATTACATGCCTGTGCCTGAAAAGACATTCTACTTGGTGTATCTTATGTCATTATTAATAGCTCTAAATAGGACTCAGAGTATCAGGTATATATGAGCCTCTTTGTCTAGTTCAGTGTTTATTTTTTTATTTTAATTAAATACGATTACATTATTTCTCCCCTTTCCTTTCCTCTGCCCAACCCCTTCCAATGCCCCCACTCCTGAAATTAATAACTTCTTTTTATTATTGCTACATACAGATATATAAATGCACACATATAAATACAACCCATTGAGTTTGTTTAGTGTTATACAATTATACACACTTAGTATTCTAAAGTGGAACATGAGAAACATCCACTTTGGTTACCTGGAAATATGAATGTTACCCAGGAAGTTGTTTAATCTCACTACAGAAACATTTGCTTTTACACTTTAAATACGCACTTCTTTATTTGGACTGAGGTATTGGTCTGAGCTCTTCCCTTCTCTAGTAATTATTTCTCTACAGGTGTTTTATAAATTGCAGTTTGGAGTCCAATGTCTAAGATATTTGAGTAACTCCCAACCACGGCTACTAAATTAGATGGTTTTAAAAACAAACTCATTTCTGACCTTCCTCCCTACTGAATAATCAAGATCCCTGGAGGAGGACTCAGGCAACAATCAACTAGCAGAAGTTCTACAACTTGTAACTCAATATCCAGGACATTTACGATGCCTTTCTGTAATACGCCATGTGTGGTTTTTCTAGCTAGTCTTACTATCAACACACCCTGTCTCACTCACTTTTCTCTGCTTCAGGCAATCAGAACTCTACCTCTGCTTAGTCTATACAAACTCATTCTCACTATGTGTCAACAAAAATGAAAAGGTGCCTATAAAGTTTTATTCAAAGGGCTCTAAAATTTAATGTCTCTTTAAAAATAAAATCTTACTACCAACAAATAAAAATATGCAGGGATATTTATAATCTTCATCCTCCTCTTAGACTTTCCTAATTGCCCTGTTTCCTTCATCCGCTCCCTATACTTGCGTTTAAAAAGCTTCTCTATGACGACTCTGTATGTTTGTCTTTTAGGAACTTTGCATGTCATCAACTTGTTAGCCATCTAAAGTATGACATACAAGGAAGCAAAGAAGGCTGGGGGGCTCTTGAGACACGTGGATCTTGAGATCGCTTTCTAGCTATGTGACATTGAACAACTATTTCAACTTCACTCTATGTCTGAGCTCCTCTGTCAATGTAGAGTCATGCTAATACCTACCTGATAGCATTGAGGGTCATGCCAGCACATCCTGTATATGCCACAAGTATCACAGAACCTATTTCATATTAAGTACTACACAGACGTTAATATTGCCACTGTTAACCATACACAGGTAAGGGAAGTAAGTTCTTGTACCATAAAGCAAAGTAGAAATGGGATGCAAATTTGAGTCTTTTTTTTATTACTTCCTTAGATTCCAAAGAAGTTTCAAAGCAACCTTTCTACAGTTCCTCAAAATGTTTCCAATCTCAGCCACTTGTCTTTGCCTCCTAGTATTTGAGATCATTTTATGAATTCAAAAGGTACAAGTGTCTAATTTCTCTTAACTGTAGTAATATATGATGCAGAGGGGAAAACGCACAACAATTCTCTTTGTTCTCAATCTCCCTAACAAGGAAGTACGAGAAACAGAAGTTAGAAAAGTAGGCAGAGAAAGGCAATACTGTATTTGACAGGCTGTAGATGGTACCCATGGGGAAAGATGGCGTGTAAAGGTCTGTACTGATGCAGAATTTCCTCTGCAAGGAGATATTCATGAGAAGCGTGCTTTACACAGGGCCTAATTTGTTCTTCAATATGCAGCTATAAACCTTTGTATACGTTCATGAGTTTCACATGGCTGGGGAAAATAATGTGCAAACTTCAGAAGAGCCCTGTTGAGAAGAGAAACAAAGACCTAGAAAACCAGAACTAGAATGGCATTCAGCGGCAGAGTGGGCACTAAGCCCTACAGATGACTACAATGAATGTTCTGCAGGAAATTCAATGACTTGCCTAAAAGAATGATTTCCTGTAATATGAACTGAGAACTTATTCATGGGGTGGCATGTCATAAGGCCTTAAATAGAGCAGTGGCATCTTTATGATAGTTTAATCAACTCGGCACACAAGATAGACCTGCCTTCCTTCTTTCTCAGCCCAGGTACATGCAACATCTCCAAAGTAAGACTCTGGGTTTAAGACAAGAAACTCTTCACACGCAGAAGCATTGACTTTAAGAGAAGCTAACTCCCAGCTGGGTAGTGGTGGCACACACCTTTTATTTTAGCACTCAGGAGACAGAGGCGCGGTAGACCTCTGTGAGTTCAAGGTCAGTCTGGTAAACATAGAGAGTTCCAGGACAGCCAAGGCTACACAGAGAAACCCTCTCTTGAAAAAGAAAAAAAAAAAAAGAGCGAGAGAAAGAGAAGATAAACCCCTTGCTAGAACTGCAAACAAAGCTCTTACACAAGCTGTCTACATACTCTCAAATTCTATCTAAATGATTTCTGAAGCTACAAAAACAAATTTAACTCTAAGAAACAAGTCCAGTTGGTTCATTCATGTTATTTAAATATTAAAGATAGACTCTTATTTATTTATTTATTTATTTATTTAGAGATAGGGTTTCTCTGTAGCTTTGGATCCTGTTCTGGAACTAGCTCTTGTAGACCAGGCTTGCCTCGAACTCACATCGATCTGCCTGCTGCTGCCTCCCGAGTACTGGGATTAAAGGTATGTGCCACCACCACCCAGCCGGAGTTATCTTTTAAAAGTTCTTGAGGACTATGTATATATGTACTTTCAATTATAAGCATAAACATAAAAATATCTGAATATATATAAAACATAAAATTAGTCAATTTAATCATCTAAAACAAAATAAAATGTTTCATTAAAAAGCTAATAACGGAATTACTGCTAATATGAATTTTTACTTACTGCCTGTCCAAAAAGAGTGCCAAGCTTGTGTTTTCCTGTCAGTGGCATCGTTAGCATAAGGTTTAAATACATGACTTGGCTGTATGGCGCATGTCTATAATCCCAGTCCTCTGGATGCTGAGGTGAGAAAACTGAAGAGTCAGAGGCCAGCCTGGACTTCAAAGGTCAAATAAATGTCAGTCCTAAAGAAATAAAACGTAACCCATGTCCATTGTACATACAGCACAAAAGACAAAGTAACTGTTTAAAATGATTACATGTGGGAATCCACATTAAGAAAATGAAAATATACTTGCTGTCTATGTTTTATCACTTGTCCTGCTCTAACCTTTGAAAAAAATAACTTTCCTAATTAAACATGTGAAAAAATGTTAATTCACATTACAGAGGCTAATGAAACAAAGCTGGGCGGTGGTGGCGCACGCCTTTGATCCCAGCACTCAGGAAACAGAGGCGGGCAGATATCTGTGAGTCTGAGGCCAGCCTAGTCTATCAAGTGCGTTCCAGGACAGCCAGGGCTGTTACACAGAGAAACCCTGTCTCAAAAGATAAAAATACAGAGGCTCAACAATATTTGCATATGGCAGGAAATTTAGTATGATATTTTCAGTGAGTAAATAAAGCTATTCAATCTAACAGGGAGAAAAGAAACTCAGAAATATTCTCCTGGTAAAGGTGAGTGGATGCAGAGCAGTTACTGGTGATAGAACTCATGTATGTTTTGTTGAGTGACTGGAAAATTCATGCCGTTTCCTTGAACTTACAGTTTCCATACCATCAAGTATTATTATACAGCATTTAAGATGTTGAGAAATAATAACCTGACAATTATCACTATGAGTTCTAATAAATATAACTGCACAATATGTACAACTAATAAAACTAGTACTAAAGAAGGAAGCAATGGAAATATACGGGGTCATATGGGAAAGGAAGAATAGACTCACATAAATTAGTCTAAAACAAGATTTTAATTTTAAAATTTAGAGAAAGACACTCGGACCCTCTAGATTTAAAGAAACAAAACTAGAAGTTTTTCACAGCCCATGCAATGTACCAGGAAAGATGACTTAACCGACACAGCCCTCCCCAGTACTCAGTTCCATGCTCTGTGTAGCTCAGTGGCAGGAGACATCACCAGCATACCGGAGATGAGCCAGCTCATAATTCTACACTGAATAGTTCAAATAAGAAGGCACACATACCCCTGAAGAAAGAACACACACTTACATCTCATAAACAACACTAACCCAATGAAGACGCATGTGAGATGCTCCTCTAGGAAGAACACTAAGCGCTGCCTGTGGCCTGAGCTACTGGGCTGTTGTAAGTCTTCACAATAAGCAGCAAGGGCGCCCTTTTGCTTGCACCACTCTCTCCAAATGCAAGACTTAGGGTCACTCTCTCCAAATGCAAGACTTAGGGGAGCTTCTAAAGTGAGCAGGAGCCCGAATGCATGTGCTCACTTTTCATGTCAGAATTTGTAGGGCTGATTAAGAGAAGCTGTTTGAGCTATCTGGCTCAGGAACTTTTAGCTTTAAAAATAAATACACATTTTTAGGTTTAACATTTCTGAAAATTATAAATACATGTTTTGAAATAGCAGTGGTCTATTTGTGCCCCAGCATGTTACAGGTCATCCTTTTCCTGAACGTTGGAAACAGCATTCCAGCAACAACACAACAGTAAATCCCTGCTCTGCAGGACAGACTTTTATTTGCTGTGACTTCCAACCTTTAAAGAAAGTTTCTCCCTCTCAGATGATTTTATTTTTACATAATCTCTTTAGTTTTTAAGGTTAAAATACAATTACTTCATTTTCCCCATTGTTTCCTCCCTCCAAACCCTGCCATATATCCACCTTCCTTGCTGCCTTTCAAATTAATCTGCTCAGTCCACAAAGTGTTTAACACTCACCACTTGGAAAAGTCTTATAAATTTTGTTTTATAAAGTTGTTTTAAAAATTCTAGTTCAGCTCTACGGGAAAATTCTAAGACCAAACTTCTTAAATCATATTCCAAACAAATGACATTTCCTTCTCTTATAAGCAAAGACTGAAATGTCCTGTAAGACATTGTCTGACACCATTCCAAATAACGAGAGCCTTTATTAAACCAAACAACAAGCAATGACAGTAATATTTTATGAAAAATCAAAGGAAGATTTATACAGCTACACCACATCTATCTTACCCTGAAATACAACAGTTTAACAAATATTAAATATTAACAAATATTAAAGCATCTGAAAGGATCTACAACTACATCAAACTAAACTATCAAAATATTCCAACATTAAAATTAAAATCAGAATAGACTATTTTCTCCTGAAAATAGTAAGAATGTACTTAAGTGATGCTTATATTATCTCTATCTTGCAAGATTTGTGGTATTATTATTTGTAGAACCAAAAACTTACTAGTGATAATTTCCATTAAATATCATCTAAGAAAAATAACCTATTACACAACTAAGTTTATGACAAATCTCGCTCTATCTATCATATAAAGTGATGAAACTTTCTAAATCTAAGACCCAGTTTACGACATGGTTAGTACACTGATATAGGTCTCTTACTGAGGTTTACGACATGGTTAGTACACTGTTATTAGTCTCTTACTGTGGTTTACAACATGGCTAGTACACTGTTATTGGTCTCTTACTGTGGTTTATGACATGATTAGTACACTGTTATTAGTCTCTTACTCTTACTATTCCCTTAACTAGAAGAGGTTATGGGGAAATATTTGATTTAAAATGTATACTTCCTTGTTGGATTTGTTTTTTGGGGGTGTTTTGGGATTTTTTGTTGTTGTTGCTGTTATTGTTTCATTTTGATTTTTTCAAACAGGGTTTTTCTTGTGTAGCCTTGGCTGTCCCAAAATCTGTTCTGTAGATTAGGCTGGCCTCAAACTTACAGAGATCTACTTGCCTCTGCCTCCCTAGTGCTGGGATTAAAGACTACCACTACCTGAACTTTTTGAAAAAAATTATTTTTATTTTATTGGTGTTATGCCTATATGTGAGGGTGTTAGATCCTGACGTTACAAACAGTTGTGTACTGCCATGTGAGTACCGGGAATTGAACACAGGTCCTCTGGAAGAGCAGCCAGTGATCTTAACCACTGAGCCATCTCTCCAGCCCCAAATGTCTTAATCATAATTAACAATCTTATTCTAGACAGAACAAAAGCAAACAGAAGCATACAGGCCAAACAAGAATCCACTAGATCCCATGCTATCTGTAGACAAGTCTCCAGTGTTTTCATTTGATGAACAGAAAAAGAGAGGCTCACACACAACCAGCATCTTCTGGCATCATAGGTGTGACAGATGGAGGAGAACCAGTTCATTGGTTTTCCTGTTGGTTTTGAATTCTCACAGAAAGAAGAGGGGGAACTTCCTCACATAACATTTAAGTACTTAGTATATCTGTTCTCCTGTAAATAATAAAAAAAAAAGTTGCCACAATGTCTGTGAGTTCATATGTGGATCGGTCCTATTGTATCCGAAAAAAGCTGTTCCACTGAGCCATCCATCCATCACCTTCGACTCTTCCTATCACTGTCGGCTCTTCTGCACAGATCCCTGGAACTAGAGAGAAGGGTTCAATGAAGACATCTCATTTAGGACTGAGAGTTCCACTCAGTCTCTCACTCTCTGCATTTTGTCCAGTTGTGGGTCTCTGTGGTCCCATCTCTTGAATAAAAGAAGCTTCTCCAATGAGGGTTGAGGAAGGATCTATAGGTATAGCAGTATGTCATTAGGAGTCATCATATTAATATGTCCCTTTGGCAGACGAACAGTAGTAGGCTTCTCCTAGGGTCATAACCTATCTAGTTTCAGGTTCTTGACCATTTTAGCAATGTCAGGAATGGAGTGCATCTCCCGGAGTAAGCCTTAAATCCATTCAAAAAAGAGGTTGGTTACTTTCATAATATCTGTGCCACTATTGCACCAGTATATTTTGGGAGCAGTTCGCTGTTGAAGGTCATATGGATTATATTTGGGTGATACTGATGATTCCTTTACTCCTCTCACAGTATACAGAGTATCTTCCAGACTATGAGCATTCGTCAGCAGGGGAGAAGCATCTAGCTAGGCACCAGCTAGACTTCTGTGTTTGACTACATAAATAAGTGTTGTCTTCAGCAGTAGGGGTTTAACATCAGGTTGTGAAGGGCAACCAGTAGCCTTAGTAATACTCTGTGAATGAAGTTTGGGGGATTCCATAGGACCCCGTAAACCAAAAACTCGGTAGAATTTAATCAATTCCTGACACTGAGAGATTTTCTTTGGTGGCCTAAGATGTCTAGTTGGGGACATTGTTTCCATTATATGCTGACTTCATTCAGATGTCCTTCCTATGTGTATGTATTTCAGAAGCTTCTCCAGTGGGTTTTTCAAATAACTTTAGTGTTAGTTGTCTCTCCCTGTATCCCCTCCTTTATCCTGTTCTCCCATGTCCCTCCCTACTTAACTCTCGGATTCTAGTTCCCTTTATCTAATCCCCAAAACCTATTTTCCCTTCCATTGGAGATTCTCTCATTCCCCAGGTCCCTTACGAGGTACCTCAACTTTGTGGTTATTCAGATTCTAGCAGACATATGGAAAGCTTAAAAAACTAACATCCACATGCAAGAGGAAACATACAATATTTGTCTTTAAGTATGGCTTAGCTCAATCAGGATGATTTTTTCTAGATCCATCATTTTACATGAGAATATCATAATTTAATTTTTCTCAACAGTTCAATAATACCCCACTGTATAAACAAACCCCATTTTCATTATCTATTCATCAATTGATGGGCATTTAAGCTGTTTTCAATTTTTGGCTATTTAAATGGTGTAGAAATGAACATGGATTAATAAATTATCTCTGTAAAAGGGATCGAATCCTTTGGATGTATGCCAAGGAGTAGCAGTATCAGCTATCTTGAGGAAGATCCCCAGTTTCCTGAGGTGTCACCACACTGATTTCCACAGTGGCTGTACAAGTTTGCATTCCCACCAGGAATGACTAATTGTTTCCCATTACCCACATCTTCTCCAGCGTTTGCTGTCATTTGTTTTATTGGTCTTGGAAATTCTGATTGATGTAAGATGAAATCTCAAAGTAGTTTTAATTTACACTTCCCTGATGACTAAGGATGCTGACCATTTAAAAGTTTCTCAGCTATTTGTGTTTCATCTTTTGGGAACTCTGCTTTGTTCTGTAACCCACTTTTAAATTGGTTAGTCTGTTTTCTTATGTTCAGGGATTTTAGTTCTTTATATATGTTAGATACTAACTGCATACCAGATATATAATTGGTAATGGTCTTTTTATACTCTGTAGGCTGTTACTTTGCTCTCGTGATGGTGTCCTTTGACATAAGAGTTTCTCAGCATCATGAAGTCCCATTTATTGATGTTGGTCTTAGAGCTTATGCTATCAGTGTCCTGTTCAGAAAGTACTTTCAATGAGTTCAGGCTTATTCCTCAGGTTCTCTTACATCTGGATCTTCAATTCAATTCCACTGGTCAACATGTCTGTCTGTATGCCAGTACTATGCCGTTTTTTTTTTAATTACCATAGCCCTATATTTCCACTTGAAGTCAGAGAGATTGTTCCATTTTATGGTGCTTTCTTCAATTTCTTTCTTCAGTGTTTTAAAGTTTCTACCATGCAAGTCTTTCACTTACTCAGTTAGAGTTATTCCAAGATTTTGTTGTCGTCGTTGAAATGGAGAAAGGTAATATTCCTGACTTCGTTCTCAGTATGCTTGTCATATACATATACATGTATGTGTATATGAAGGCTACTTATTTTTGCATGTTATCTTTCTATCTTATTACTTTGTTAAAAGTATCAACCTTTAGAAGTTTCCTGGTGATGTTTTTAAGATCTTTCACGTATGAAAGATCTTATCAACTGCAAATAAAGATACTTGGACTTCATTTCCAATTTGCATCCCATTGATTTCTTTCAGCTGCTGTAGCTAAGGATTACAGTACTATAATTATTAGGTATGGATAGAGTACACATCCTAATTTCAGTGGAAATCTTTTGAGTTTTTCTCTATACACGTTTATGCTGGTTGTAGGTTTGCTCTAAACTGCCTTTATTATGTTGAGGTCTGTCCTCTCTATCCCCAGGATCCCCAGTTTTTTGGGTTTTTCAAGACAGGGTCTTCCGTGTAACATTCCTAGCTGTCCTGGAACTTGCTTTGTAGACCAAACTCACTGAGATCCACTGTTTCTGACTCCCGTGTGCTGGAATTACAAGCATGTGCCACCAATGCCTGGCGAGTGTTTTTGTTTCTTTGTTAAATTTTACTTTAATGTCTTGAAGTGTTTTCGTTATTCCATGGAACTCTTTGTGTTCTCCCGGATTCATGTCCTCTTTAAGGTCCTTGACCACATTCATAATTACAGTTTTGAGATTCTTGTCTTGTGCTTCAACTAAATCGCTCTGTAAGGGTCTACTGCAATAGGGTGGTTGTCTTCTAGAGAAGGCATCTTATCTTGGATGTTCATGTCTGTGTTTTTGTGCTAGAACCTAGGCATCTGGAGTTATGATGTTTGACGTGTTCTTGGTAGATATCTGGTCTCATCTTTATTGGTGTTCTGTTTTGCTGTCTGCCATTGTCTATGGGGTCCTTGGTAAAGAGTGTTTCTAGAGGTTGGCCAGTCACAAAAAAATAGAGATGTGCTAGAGAGAAAGGCTGAAAAGAGTGGCGGGAAAGAATAGGAGCTCCCTGAGTCCATATAAAGATGTTGAGTTCTTAGGGGATAAAGATAGGCTGTGAAGACAGGCTTTTCCTGGCAGGCTACAGCAGGACAATGAACAAGTCAGGAGAGACTAAAGTAAGGACAGGAAAGATAGTGAAAGTCACCTAACTCAGTCTCAGCCTAGTACAGCTCCTGGGTATCTTTGGTAGAAAGTATTTCTGAGGGTCATCAAGTGTGCCTAAGGAATGGAAATGGGCAGGAAGGAAGCGCTGAGTGGGGTTGCAGAAGGACAGAAGAACCTGGCCGTACACAAAGGGGCAGAGTACCCAGGGGTGAGAGATAGGGTGAGAACTCACACTGCCATTTAGCCAACAATAAAGCAATGCTCATCTATGTTGCCATTTTCATCATTTCATAGGTTGTGATCTTAAAATGTATATACACAACTTTTCTTCAACTGTTAAAAGGTTGCTTTAAAATGCTATTTATAGGTTGAATGTGATGGCTCATATCTAGATTTAGTATACAAGGGGCTGAAGCAGAGAGACTATGAGTTTTAGGAAAGCCTAGGCTATTTAGCAAGTTCAAGGCCAGCATGAGTGATGGAGAAGGAGCCTGTCATAGAAAAAGCAAGTTGGGCACAGAGGAGCATGTCTTTAATCCTACCCTCTCTAGGCAGAGGCAAGGCCTCTGTGAGTCTGAGGTCAGCCTGGCTTACATACTTAGTGTCAAGCTAGCCAGGAACACAAAGCTAAGTCACTGTGTTCAAAAGATCAAGCAAAATAAAATTATATATATTCACATACACATATATGTATATATATATATAATGCTATGTATTGGTATATTGCTGTGAAGACAAGTGTTTGTGGACCCAACAATTTAAAAATTGTGAATATTAAATCATGCAAATATTCTTAAGTTTTAAATAAAAATTTTCTTAGAACAAATAAGTATATAATTTCAATATAGATTAAACTACATAAACAATGACAATTGGATAAATAAATATATTAGACTCAACTGTTAACAGAAATTAATACTTCCCATGAAGCTAAAGTATTTGAATTTATGAATAAGAGTATGATCAAAACAATTCTAAATTATATCCAATATAACTGAATACACATTCATTTCAGTTTTATGTAAAGTATCAAGAAAGCTGTAAAAGCAATTCAACAATTTAAAGTATAGTATATATGCAAGCACAGCAGACATTTCAAACGCTAACTACCCCACCGCAGTGTCAAAAGAATCGAGTTATAGATTACAACAGGAACTTAGCACCAGTCCTCTGGTAGAGGACCTTGTGGTTGGTTTCTATTTTTAAGAGAAATAGGTAACAATACCACAAATTTACCAATAATTTAAGACAAATACCTCACTCAGATTAGAAAGCAAGAAAACTATAGAATTCAGATTAGGACACCCTCTGAACAGTCTCCTACATTATATAATCTTCTCTCTGTTTTACAAAATAAGATATGTTTATTATAAGAGGAACTATCAGAGCAATAAAGTAACCAAAACTGTTACTAAATTTATATAATAAAATTTACAAGGAAATAAAATGTGAATTCTTTGCTGACTTATAAAACTGCAAAACACTTTATGCAAGTAACTTCAAATGTTCAATTCCTTTGGTGAAAACTCAAAAGGCTACAAGTAAATAAAAATAAACACAAAGTACTATTAGAGACCATCAATTAATGATAAGTACCCCCATATGTGGTAGAATACATCTCTTCTTTGAATCCTATGATTTCTTGCGGTTTTAAAAGTGATATTACTGGAAAATATAAATATAAAACAAATATTCCTGAAAATTTCTCTTCAAATAAGTAAATTTCAAATCCACAGATTAAAATGGCTCAGTGACCTAGTTGTTAAATATGAAGGCCATTTAATTCTATCTCAAATACAAACATTTGAGAGAAAGATTTTGCTTTTCAACTCCTTGAGGCCCCAAATACAGTGCTATTAGTACTACAACAGTCACAGGATCCAAGCAAAAGCAAGCCCCTTAATACACAGGGGTTCTATTTTAGAATTTTAGACTGTCAATGCTATATAAATATTTATTCTCCATGAAATAAAATGTTAAACATTAACAAAAACAATGAAATGAGATACCAGAAAACAGCAATCACACACATTACTGTTGGTAAAATGGCTTTTTGGTAGGTAATTTGACAAGATATAAAATTAAAATTTTATAAACACCTTGTTTTCAATAACTACAATTCCAACAATTCATTAGTGACTGTCATTAGGAAATAACATTGAAGAAATTAAAGCACTATGCAAAAATAGATTTCACTGACACATAGTATGCTCGGAAAGGAAATTCTCAGAAGAAATCAACTGCTGATAATTCACAGTAAATATTATATACTTGTCAAAAATAAAATAAAATGGCAATAATATTCACAAGAATTTAAAACCTGCAGAACCAAGAACTTGTACGTGGATACATCTAACAGCATAATTTACAATAACGAAAATACATAAACAATGCAGATGTCCATTAACTAATGAATGGATATATAAAAATCCACATAATATATTATATGGATATAAAGGGAATATATAGATATAATAGACCATCATCTCATCACAAAAATAATGTAAGCCTGATATACAATAACATGGTATGAAAATGCTATGCTGTCAAAGAAAGTACACACAAAACCAAGTACAAAAGGACACATACTTTATGAAATGTCCAGAATAAATAAATAAATACACTGGCACAGACGGTAGTTTAATGGATGAAGGCGGATAAAGGTAAAAACGTAATTAGTGGATAGGAGCCGTTTCTAGGGCTGATAAAAGTGTTCTGGAGGTGGCATCAGCGACACCTACACAACTGCAAAGATGTCAAAGTCTAACGACAAGTATACTTTCATTAAAACCGTGTATTTATGTCGTGAATTATGGTGATAAATACACAACACTGTAATTTGCAGTTATATTTGGTAAGTCTTAACATTTTCATATTATTACAGTTTTATATTTGAATGATGCACCTCGTTTATGAATGGTAGGGGGTAAAAAAAGGCAAAGGAGAAACTGGCACCGCCAAGGGACACACAGAAAAAGGCTAAGACCCATGATCTTCTGTCCGTTTCCCCGCGTACTTTTCCTTCTACTTTCAGCCCATACGATGGTAACAGAGTGACATTTCACTGTCAAGAGTCAGCCCAACAGGCATCAGAAGAACAAGGAATGCTGAGGGCTACACACCGAATAAAGGAAGCACAGGAATATAACGGATACTCAAAAGAGTATGTGAAAAGCACGGAAACTTAGTGACACCTTTTCCAGTGACTGACCTTTTTCTCTATAGTGGGCATAGAATCTACAAGTTTCTACTTTCAGAATCTACAGTTAAACAACTAAACCTTACATTTACTAAGACACATTAATAGTTATTTTTGTAAGATTTTTGTAAGGTATAAGACAGTAAATCAAATTTTCCACAGAACATAGAACCCTATCCTCAGAAATTATTTAAATATGATTTTTTTAACTTAAAAATCTGCTAAGACTTTCTTAAATTTCCAAGTGCTTAACTTAAAAGGGCATTTCTCAGAATGACCTTGTCCATTGTCTAAACACTAAATCCTGGCAATCGGGGCAGTTTCTTATCTCTGGTATCTTGTTTTTGCCTGAGTCTAAGGGCTCTTACTGGATGACGTGTTCATATCACTACAGAAACAATTCAAGTCTCATTTTGTGTGCAAACCAGGAGTCAAAAGTTGGAAAGCCGTCAGAAATGAACAAAGAAAACTCAAAAGCCAAATGGACAGGTTTATCTTTACCTATTGTTTCTAAGAGTGTTTATACTCACTTCAAAAGATGGCCTCATAGGGAGGTGACTATTTACCAGCTAAGACAGGAAGCGCTTTGAGGTTGAAGCCAAAGCTTAGGTATCAGAACAGTTCAGTTAGTTGGATTACAGAAATCACAGGCGTTTTAGCTCTTTCTAAATGTCTGAATTCAAATGGTATTGTGGGAAGGGGTGGGATTATTATATCTGCATTAACTGTTCAATTTACAAATTTTCACTGAATACCCATCAATGTAACAGATGTTTGGGATAACAGTGAGACAAAGTTTTAGACCTGGAAGAGGAGAACAAATAAGAATGAGTAAATTGTGCAATATGTTAATAGACTTGAAAATAATGCAGAGAAAAAAAGATGTCAGGAGTGTGGGTTGATGGTAAGAGATGGAAAGATGGTTCATACTTTTAAGTATTGTGAATGGAGTAGACTTCACTGGGGAGTTTTTAGGTAAATTGTGGAGTCGAGCATTCACATAGAAGAAGAGGGCCCCTAGAAGCCAGGCAATGACTGTCTGGTGGAATGTACCTGGTACAGCCAGAAAGGTAGAAAGGCTAAGGACAGTGTGGTAACTTCCGGATGAAGAAAAGATTAACTGTACACAGAGAAACTGAGAAAATATTCAATGCAAAATTCTCAACTGGATGTGAGTCCTTAGGTCCAATGTTGGTAAGAACAATGAGCAGATTAATTCAGAAGAAATGACATGACATCTTGATTTTTTTCTTTAATATATGGTATACCAGCACTATTTTATAGCTCTTTAGAATAAATTCATTATTCCTATACATTTGTATCAAATTTGGGAAACACAGGAGACACACACTATAAACAAAAGACACCATCTCCATCACCCGAAAACCCTTCAGCATCAATGTGCTAACCTGTTATCAATCACATTTTAGACAGTACAGTCTAGCCTTTTCCAAAATGTCATATAAATGGATCATACACTATCCAAATTGTCATAACTTTGCTTCACATATTTACCATAATTCATTTGATATTAATACATGTTGTAAGTAGATATATGTTTTCTATTACTGAGTTTTTTCATTGAACATGATAGCTAGCCATTTATCACATTGAAGATATCTGAGTTGCTTCTGGTTTCTGACAAGTATAAATAAAGCTGCTCTAAATAGATTTTGCATGAACATAGGTTTTCATGTCTCTTGAGTAAAGGCCCAGGATTTCTGGGAAATAAAATTCTATTATCTTTATAAAAGATTCACAAGTGCCCATAAAGAAGCATTTTCTGCTGTCAGCAATGTATATCAGCTCTAGCTCCTCCCCATGCATCTAGCAGTTTGCAAAGTGCACAGAGGAGGTGTGCTGCGCTTTGCCAAATGGAAGGTAGAGAATCCAAAGCTGGGAGGGAATCCTAGCTGCTTCAGTTCTGTTCCATTTGTGGAGCCCTGTGGGTTTATCGGTACTCTGACCCGGTCTTCACTGTCAAGCTTCACTTTTCCACATCACAAAATATCTTGAGCAAGAGATAGCTGTAAGCTCAGCCCTGAGGCCTTGAACAGTCTCAGAAAGGAGTGGGACATGGGTACCGACAAAACAACAGCTCTATCTTGGTAGCTGTGCTTCTAACAGTCAGAACGCTCCTGTGGGGTTAGACATGTGTGGGACTGCAAACAGGTGTTCACCCTACACCAAAATCTAAGGTGCCAGGACATTTCCCACACACATGCTCTAAGAAGTCTGCATCCTTGAAAGACCTCAGATTCAGTATGCTATGCGTCAAATCGTGGTTTCAACACCCTCACTGCATACTTTTCTAGTGGATCAAGAGAATAATTCCCCTAAAGGGAGATACAGCCTATCATGTCCCCTATCATGTCCCCATGTATACGCCATCCACTCTAATAACATTCATGAAATTTTTATTAGAATCTACAATTCTTAGTGAATCACTGTGTCATAGGCGTTTGTTTTCTCTGTAGCACTTGCTTTCCTAAACAGACTTCTGCTTAAAGCCTGTGAATCCCGAGGCAACCTCAGAACAAAAGTTTCCTTGTTTGTTTTCTAAACATGTTCTCTCTATGTAGTCCAGGCTGGCCTTGAACTCACAGAGATCCATCTGCATCTGTTTCCCAAGTGTTGGGATTAAAAGTGTGCCACCACTGCCCAGCTTGCCTTGCTGTCTTAACTAACTTTGTCTTTGTGAGACAAAAGGGCTTTCTTGGGATTTTATGATGACTGTTGTTATTGTTTTAAAATACAATATATTTTATCACTTTTTGTTTACAGCTTGTAATTTTGTTCTTGACATTATACATATATTAATTTTGTTTGAGTTTTAAACCTTTTTCACTTTATACTATTTAAGATAGATAGATGATGGATGGATGGATGGATGGATGGATGGACGGACGGACGGACGGACGGATGGAAGATGGATAGTAGATTGACAGCTAGCTATGGATTTAAACTCATCTGTTCTTCTGTATAGCCCTTGCTGGTCTGGAATTCACTCTGTAGACCAGACTGGCCTTGAACTCACAGAGATCTGCCTGCCTCTGTCTCCCAAATACTGGGATTAAGAGGTTTCTCATGGATATTCATTGTTCTAGCATTATCTGTTAACTTCTCAATTGAATGGTCTGCACAGGCAAAAACAAAACAAAAAAGTTAAGATTTTTATTGGGTTTATTTATGAATTTTCTATTCTATTAATTTGACATGTGTGCAAGATTTTACTGGCACACTGATTGCTGTTATCATGATACTAAATTTTGAAATCAGATAGACTGAATCTCTGATTTTAATTTTCCCTTGTAAAACCACTTGACCTATTCTAATTACTTTGCCATATAAACCTTAGAATCACTTTGTCTACAAAATAAAAACAAGAAAACAAACACATTTCCCAAACTGGTATTACATTGAATCTATAGATCAAAAGGAAAAGAACTGTTATCTTATATAGCTTTCTGAACTATAATGAAGAATTGTCTATCAACAAGGTTAGTATGTTAGGGCTGATTAAGTCATTTGTGAATTTCTGCTGGCCTTGAAAGAAGTCTTTTATTTTACACAACTATACTGTGGAAACTTTTTAAAAAATGCAAGTGAACATTGAATTTCATCAAATATTTTTAATGAGTCTTTTCAGATGATCCTGAGTTTTAATTCCTTGGAATTTTACATAAGTATTAAATAAATATAAAATAAAATGACACTTTCAACCATGAAATGTATCTTGAATTCAAATTGGTATTAATAATGAAAACCCAGATTCAGATATAGGGGTTAATGCTAAAGATCAGAGAAACAAAGCACCAGCCAGTAGAGATCTTTTACCTCTACCAATGCTCAGATTGAAGGGGCGATCCTGTCCTCAGACTGCATCTCCAGACTCCATCTATCTCCACCAAACCTCAGACTGCACTGGTTCTGTCTCCTCCTGCCTTAGATTCCTCTCTGCCCAGCCTTATCACTCCTGTCTCCACCTCCCTACTGCTGGAATCACCTTTGTGTGAGCTCTGTTTCTCTTTTAGACAGATTACCTTTTATGTAGCCCAGGGTGGCCTTGAACTAATCCCTCTACCTCTGTCTCTTAAGTGCTGGGATTAAAGGTGTGTGCCTCCACTCTCTGGCTTCTGTGGCTAGCTAGTGGCTTAGCTCTTCGTGCTGAGAAGGCTGAAAAGCTTGACTTCAGCAGAACACTCAGGCGTGCAGCTCTTCTGCAGTAGTTTTTATTAAAAGACACAAACCAGATGAGGAAGTGTCTTACTACAGAGCTCAGGCTGGCCTCAATCTCACAGTCTCAGTTTCTAAAGTGCTGGGATTACAGAGAGGGGCTGCTCTGCTCGACTTCTTCTTTAAAGTGACTACAGTTTAAATACTATGGAGAGGAAGAGACAGAACTAAGGTCTCTTACTATTTTTAATATCCCATGATAAATTCTCCCTTCTCAACTATAGTCTAGAGAAAACAAAACCATCATTTTATCAAGGGATTAGTGCAAATAATACTCAAGACAGATTTTTAAAAGCCTCCTTTTCTCCAATTATGAGACTTTTTAAATGAATTAAAAGTAGATAATTTTGTCAGCTCTTCATTTTACCTGTGGCAGCAAGCCTACATACATGTTTGAGGGAAATATTTATCTTTCTCTAGAGAAAATTTAATATATAAGCCAAATATTCTTCATTTCAAAGACAAGTAGTGGTTTGATAAAAAAAAAATAAATCTTATAATCTGATAAAATAAGATCCTTTTCATTTGTACTTACATAAAAAATTATGTCTAGTGGTGGTAGCACACTTCTTTAATCCCAGCACTTGGGAGGCAGAGGCAGGTGGATCTCTGTGAGTTTAAGGCCAACCTGCTGCAAAGAGCAACTTCCAGGATAGGCTCCAAACCTACACAGACATCCTGTCTTGAAAACCAAAACAAAACAAAAATTAGGAGTTTTAATTAAAATAAAACTAAAATTTAAACAAATATTTACAGTGTACAATTAAATACAAAACCTCTCAAAATATAAATTATATTACATTATTAAATATAGGAAAACATAAAATTTCTAGGTACTTGAGACTTTCAAATATTTCTCAAAAATCATTTTGATCCTACTTCATGCTCTGGCTTTGTGGGAGCCTAGCCAGTTTGGATGCTCACCTTCCTAGACCAGGATGGAGCGGGGAGGACTTTGGACTTTCCACAGGGCAGAGAACCCTGACTGCCCTTCAGACTGGAGAGGGAGGGGGAGAGGATTGGGGAGAGGGGGAGAGGAGAGGGAAGAGGGGGGAGAAGGGAGTAATAAAATAAGAAAAAAAAAGCTTACAACTGTATGTTACTGTAGCACTCTCCTCTGTACAGATATACATAGATAAAATAAATGAATAAAATAAAAAAGAAAACATAAAAAAAATCATCTCATGAGCCATATCTATTAACAACCACAATAGTTGATTTATATTAACACTTTAAAAGTATGCGGTAAGTTACTGATCTCATTCAACTTAAACCTGCAATACTCTATTATGTCCATGGGGTTTTTGTTTTTGAGTTTTGTGGAGCTGGAGACTGAAGTTGGGCCCTGGACCTGCTCATGCAGCACCCTACCACTGAGCTATTTCCGCAACTTTATATTACCTTCCTTATTTGTACCACTAAAATTTATATTGGTCAATTAACTAGTCTTAATACAGCATTTTCCAGAAATAACAGCAACAGATTTGATTGTATGGTATCAGTTCTGAACATTTATCATCTATATTTTAGTGCAGTACAACTCAGAAAATATCTATTCGTTATATAAAAGGAGTCCACTTACATTAGTGAGCGTGCCCAATTACTCAATACGGAATCTCAAGATGCCCTTATATTTTTCTACTCATAGTTTTTGTTTGTTTGTTTGGTTGGTTGGTTGTTGTTTTTCAAAACAGGGTGTTCTGTGTAGTCCTAGCTGTCCTGGAACTCGCTCTGTAGACCAGGCTGGCCTCAAACTCAAAGATCTGCCTGTCTCTGCCTCCTGAGGGCTAAGATTAACAGCATTTGCTACTACTACACAGCTCTATTGATAGTTTTTTAAAATGTATTTTGTGAAACAATCATACTACAAATGAGGGACTTTCATAAGATAAAATACTTGTGAATATTATAATATATTTTATTTCATGTGCTATTTAGTCATAAATTTTAGTATTAAAAATGATTACCACACAAGTAAAAATTCTAACAATATCTCAAAATACATCCATATTTTTCACTTTCATAAAAACATAATTTGTATTAAAATATTTTCATGACAGAAAATTGAGAAAATACAGAAATGCAAAAATGAAAAGTAATAACACTTTTTACCCATGAAACAATTAAGTTTAACAGAAAAGGCAGTGATGAGTTTATGGGCTCCATTTTAACTGCACAATTCTAAATGAATTAGAATTTTTGTTTCCATGTTAATTCATTTCCTCAAATGATGTAAAACTAAGCATAAACTTCTCATCAGCATTGAAAAGCAAAAAACAAAATTAACCCTCAGACTCCAATTCGAAGTTTCTGTAAACTACCAGAGCAATTTGTGGTTACAAACGCAAAACTATATCATCAAGACTTTTTAAAAAGTGAAAACTAAAGCAAACCTATCTAGCAACCAAGTTGTTTTTTGAAGACTAGATAACGGAATTATGTAATAAAGTTGTTATTTTTTTGTTATTAAGGCATACTATATAATTCTTGGTTTTCATTAATTATACTTTAGATACTATCTGTTTTTGAGACAGGGCCTCATTACATTGTCCCAAGTGGCCTGGAATTCACTATGTAGATCAGGCTGGCTTCGAACTCAGAGATCCACCTGCCTTTGTCTTCTGAGCACTGGGATTAAACGCGTGCATCACCATACTTGGCTTTAGATATTAGTTTTCAATTTAAAATATGTGACTTCTGAGACAATGCTTCTCATAAACCCTTTAAATTAAAAAATGACTTATTCTTCACAATTCCACGCATATATATTTGGATCACATCCCGCCTTACTCTCTTTTATCTCTTTTCCACCAAATCCTTTCTTCACTTTCCTACTTCGCTTTGTTTTATGTGTGATCCACGGCATTTAACTAGGGCCAGGGTTGTTTGAATACGCATGGGTACAGGTTATTTACTTAAGCAAGGGCAGTTACTACTAACTTACACTGCTGCCCTTCAGATTTTATAAGAGTCCTAGTTAGAATATAAACATGCTTACTGGTTAAAAAAAAAACAAAGTCAAAATCAAACTTTTTGATACTTATTGCTGATGTTTTCAACTGTGTCTAATTTAAGGAATAGATAATAAACATATCGATTTAATGCTTAAAACCAGTAAGCTTGGGGCTGGAGAGATGGCTCAGTGGTTAAGAGCATTGCCTGCTCTTCCAAAGGTCCTGAGTTCAATTCCCAGCAACCACATGGTGGCTCACAACCATCTGTAATGAGGTCTGGTGCCCTCCTCTGGCCTGCAGACATACACACAGACAGAATATTGTATACATAATAAATAAATAAATATTTTTTTTAAAAAAACAGTAAGCTTAGGATGTGTTAGCACTTAAGCTTTGAGTGTGAATACTTTGACAAGAGGCTTTGTTCTTGTGTAAGGCAATGGATATATTCGTTTAAAATTTTTTAGACTTAATTGTTTTACCTTACGTATATGAATGCTTTTGCCTCCGTGCATGTATCTGCACCATGCCTATGCCTGGTGGAACACCGGTAATCAGAGTTATGGATGTTTTTAAGTCACCATAAGAGTTCTGGGATAAAACCCAGGTCCTCTGTGAGAGCAACAAAGGCTCCTAACCGCAGAGCAAACTCTCCATCACCACACTTTGCTTTGTTTTGAGACAGGGTCACACTAAGGCAGCCATGCTTGGCCTGGAACTCTCTCTACAGAGGAGGCCAACTTCAAACCCACACAAATCCATCTGCATTCTCTCTCTCAAGTGCTGAGATTAAAGGCCTGGGACACCATATCCATACTCAACATTAGCAATGATTCTAGAAATGAGTGTAAATATTAAAAACAGATCCTTTTAAATGACATTGACCTAATGATCAGATGTTAAGAAGTCAGATTTATACTGTTGTTGTTGTTTTTTTTTTTAAGTGTCACATGATTGCTACCTAAACCACAACAGCCTGTAAGATTTCTAAAAGTTTATTTCCCTGCAAGGAATTTGTTAGGTAGAATGAATAGATATTAATGTTGTTACCTTTTAGTCGGTGACTTAGAATTTGTTCCAGAACAGCTGCAAAATTATTAAATTCAGGAGAAGAATCATCAATTGTTTCAAAGCAAGACCGATCAATCAGAGTCTTCACAGAAAATCTATGAAAAAAAAAAAGATGATTATTAGTTTTAGAGAGAGTAAATCCATTTGCTTAAGTATAAAAGAGTTAGAAGGTGTTTGGAAAAGAATCCTGAAACTTTGTTTATCCAATGTGCCTGTAACTTGAAAGTTTTACAGAAGACAGGCTTCCATATGGCAGTTACTGCTGGAGTTCTCCAAAATCCTACCGTGCTGGGCAGCACATCAAAGCTAGGTCTTCAAGAAGGAAGGGCTCTCCTATTAGCATCTTTGTAGAAGAGGCTCAGGGGAGCTTGGCAGCCTCCTCTGCTGTGAAATGACATAGAAGGCCAACAGGAGAAGGGGCCCTTGGTGTACCTGTAGTACTTAGCCCCTTGACGGTGGTGTCTCCAAAGCTGGAAACAATACATTTGTTTTCCAGAGATTACTCAGTCTGAGGGCAGCTTGTCAGAGCATGCTGAAAGGACTAAGACACAATCTTTCGCTTAAAGTAAGAATTTGGGATAATTTTCTGTCCATACAATACAGCTATTGAAACCAGAATTAATGTATGACACAATTATAATTTAATTTCTTTCTTAATACTATAAAAATATCTGAGTCGGGAGGTGGTACCATATGCCTTTAATCCCAATGTTTGGGAGGCAGAGGCAGGTAGATCTCTGTTGAGTTCGAAGCCAGCCTGGTCTACAGAGTGAGTTCTAGGACAGCCAGGGCTGTTACATAGAGAAAAATAAAAACAAAACCAAACATCTGACAATTTTTTTTACCTTATGACAATGCTAAAGTGTAGCTGTATAATTATTCTGTTTTTATTCTCAGTATATTATTCAATAAATTGCATTAAATAATTTTTCTTGGCTGGGTGGTGGTGATGCACACCTTTAATCCCAGCACTCGGGAGACAGGGGCAGGCAGAACTCTGTGAGTTCGAGGCCAGCAGTTCCAGGCTACACAGAGAAACTGTCTCAAAAAACCAAAACAAAAAAAAAAAACAAATTTTATTATAATCATTTATTTACTTATTTACTTCTGTTTGTGTGTCTTGTGTGTACACAGTTCACACAATATACATGTGGAGGTCAGAGACAACTTGACGAGTCAGCTTAATTGTCTAACCATGTGGGTCTTATGAACTGAACTCAGGTCATCACAGCCGGCAGCCAGTGCCTATGTCCACTAAGCTGCTTCACGACCCTAAGTATTTAAGACTCTTCCTTAGAAAACAGCAGTGTTAGCTGGGCAGTGGTGGCACAGGCCTTTAATCCCAGCACTTGGGAGGCAGAGGCAGGCGGATCTCTGTGAGTTCGAGGCCATCCTGGTCTACAAGAGCTAGTTCCAGGACAGACTCCAAAACTACAGTGAAACCCTGTCTTTAAAAAAGAAGAAGAAAAGAAAGAAAAAGAAAAGAAAAGAACAGTGTTGGATGACTTTGCCTGACTATGAACAGAAATATTCTGAGCAGTTTGGAAGAGCAGGCAGGCTATAGTTTTTATTCTCTAGGGATATGTGATAGTTTGAATAAGAAAACCTGGAGTCTCAGGCATGTGATCTCCAGTTGGTGGAGCTGTTTGAAAAAGCTTAGGAAGTGTGGCCTTGTTGGAGGAAATATGCTACTGGAGGTAGCCCTTGAGAATTTAAAGATTCACACCATTTCAAGTAAGCACTCTGGGTTCCCTGCATCTTGAAGTTCCGTAGCTTCCGGCTCTGCTGCTATGCCTCCACTCTGGAACCATAAGCCCAAATACATTCTTTCCTCATAAGTTACCTCAGTCATGGTGTTTCAACAAAACAACAGAAAAGTAACTAATACAAATGAATTCTTAATTTACAATATTTTCAACTTACAAGGTCCATGACTTTGAAAAATATCAAGGAATGGTATATGGAGGAGGGGGGTGTTGGAGAGAGGAAAGGAAATGGGAAAATTAATTATATGATACTCTCAAAAAATAACAATGTTAAACAGCAATTTTTTAAAACAAAACTTGTCCTTAGCATAGTGATATAAAGCTGCAAAAAAGAGTGTGAGCATGTACAGGCAAGTTTTATGTCAACTTGGCACAGGCTAGAGTCATTTGGGAAGAGGGCGCCTCAGCTAAGGAAATGCTCCTACCACGCTGGCATATAGGCAAGCCTGTGAAGCAGTTTCTTAATTAGTGACCGAGGTGAGGGCCCAGTCCACTGCTGGTCCAGCCATCCCTGGGCTGCTGATCCTGGGTTCTGTAAGAAAGCACGCTGAATAAGCCATAGGAGCAAGCCAGTGAGCAGCTCCCCTCCATGGCCTCTGCATCAGTTACTGCCTCTAGGTTCCTGCCCTGTTTGAGTTCCTGTGCTGTCTTCAATGGTGGACCGTGATGTGAAGCTGTCAGCTGGAATAAACCCTTTTTATTCCCCGAGTTGCTTTGGTCAAGCTGTTTTCTCATAACCCTAGCTAAGAAAAAGCAGAAATCATCTTAGTAGGAAAAAAAAATTACATTTTCTGTGATCTTCATAAATTTTTGTTTTGTCAAACTATTAAAAAATTCTTTAATTAGCTAATTATAGAAAAATGAAAAGCAAAATCGCTTAGTATAGAATATTGTAACTTAAAATACTGGAAACACTGAGAATTAAATTTCCTTACTTTGTCTCAGTCTTCTCCTGTCTGACCTTGGCAAACTCTCCTACTCCCTTCCGTATTGAATCCGCTCTCCCTTTCTCTTGAATGCCACACAAACACTCGAAAGCATATGCTACAGAGACTTAATGTGAAGAGTAGAATCCTCTCTCCCACGTTACTTAGAGACCATTTCATTCACTGTTTGGCTGCTAGTGTCTCCTCTCTTCAGCAATAACGAAGGGGATTCCCTTTCCATGGAGTAGAGAGACAGGGTACGTCGTGTTTGCCAGTTACAAAAGTGTTTGAAAGTGAGGTGGCAAAGCTGTTGTTGGCATCTCTCATGAGCACCGATCGACAAAACAAGATCCCATAACGACCACACTAGTTCTCCCCAAGTTAGCATCTCCACTCAGCACAAACACCTAGTGCCAAACCAGATGAAGTCAGCTACCCAACGTTACTCCAATGAAACATCTCTGACAGGTCCTTAATATAAAGTGTTGCCAGGGTCACTCCCTTTGGGACAACTCCCTCTTTTCTATCAGAACCACCTTCTCAATGATATTAACGCATGCACCTCTGCTAAGTTCCTAGAGGTGCTTATCTTGATCTTGGAAAGCAGCTATTTATCTTTCCTTTATTAATAGAATTTCTGATTCTTTTATACATGTATATTGTACTTACTACCCACCGCCCCCCTTATTTCCTTCCCACCCTCGCCAGCCCCTCTTATTCCCCACATCTCTTTCCAGATTGATGGTTTAGAACTACCCACTAGAGCTGGTGGGCACACAATCAGAAATGACACTTCCTCTCCTAGAATCTGTAAGTTGTATGTGACCCAGGCCAGTAGGAGTAACTGATGGGGCTTTACAACTGCATGGCCATGCCATACTTAGGAAATGGCATCTCGCCACCCTTTCCCCTGTCTCTCACCTCTGCCCCATTGCTGACTTGAGTAGAAGAAAAGGATGTCACTTGAAACAGTAACGTGCACCATGGAGCCAACTGGACACATTCTGAAATAATAATGATAAGGTATGTGTTTCACCAAGAAGCTGGATTAGAACTTAGCTTGATCTCTGACAGTTTGATGAACTTCCCCTATTGCTCTCCAGACAGCAAGTACCTTCACCACAGGAGCCATCGCACACGCCCAAGACTGACACTATTAATAAAGGATGTACAAATTCAAAGATAACAGTTGTTTCTTCTACCATTTCATAACTAAATTTCCTGAATTCCATACAAGCAAGAGTAACTACAGCCTCTTTTGGAAAAAAGCAATTTCCACTCTCAAATAATCAACAAGGAAATGGCTGTCGAGAGATGCTAGAGAGAGACTTGATGGGTAAAGTGCTCTCCACACAAGCATGAAGACCTGAGTTCGACCCCCCAGTCCACATGTGAAACCTGGCGCAGTCATACATGCCTGTATCCCAGTGCTAGGAGGCAAAGACAGGAAGACCCCTGGGGCTTGTGGGCCAGTCTAACATAACTGCTGAGCTTCAGGTTCTGTGAGAGAATCTGTCTTTAGTAATTTTTTTTTAAAAAATGGGAGCAATAGAAGAGACACTTGATTTCAATCTCTGGCCTCCATGTGCACATGTGTGCACTACACCCCTACACTCGTGCACACACACGAAGACAAGCTATAAAGCACAGCAAACATAATATAAAACAGTAAGCACAATACCTGGAGATAACTGTTCAAATACAGCTAAATTTCCTTTTTTATATTTCATGGCAGACATTATTTAAGAACTCCCATTTTTTTTCCTCCTCAAGCAACAATGTAAGAATTCTCAACCAATTTATTTTTAATTTTAATCTACCAAGAAAAAGATTTTGATGAAAAAAATGCTTCCCATGTATGCCTTAAGCAGAGATAAACAAACTATAATGCACATGCTAAATTCAACTTAAAAGATCTCTTTAAGATTTATTTTTATTTTATGTACATGAATGTGCGGATATGCACTGCATGTGCCCCTAGTACATGAGAAGGCCAGAGGAGGACACCTTGAAACTGGAGTTATATACAACCGTTAGCCATCATGTGGGTGATGGAAATCAAACCCTGGTCTCCAAGAGCAGCGACACTCTTAACCACTGAGCCACCTCTCCAGTCCTCTGCTTCTGGTTTTCAAGAAGCTTTCATTGTAACACAGACACATAAATATTGCGAGCATCTTTTCTCATCTTTGTCATTTAGAATATTCTATTTCTCATCCTGATTGCTGAAATTCTCATAAAGGTTCCAATTGACTTCTATATTCATGTGATTATATGTATATCATGTGACTCTGAGTTAATTGATTATTTTAAATCAGACTTTTGAGGGTTTTTTTTGTCAGTTTTTCATTCCTATCTATTTGGATTCAATTACTGAAGTGTTATGACATACTGGAATAGTCAGCGCCTTCTGTTTTTATATTTCTTCTATTTCTATGTCTCTATTTGGATAGGTTTCTCTTCTGGGGCTCCGCTTAATGAACATTCTTCTTTTGAGACCTCAATTCTTAGTACCATTCAAAGTGGAAAAAAACAAATTACATACTACACCTCCAAAGCAAACTCACAATTGGAATACAAGAAAACATATACCACGTGACCAGACCAGCCCAGAGACCATTTAGAAGTCTGGACTGTATGGACCGGGCAGGTTGTAGTTATGCATTTAGGGGTGTGTGTGTGTGTGTGTGTGTGTGTGTGTGTGTGTGTGTGTGTGTGTGTGTGTGTGTAACACAATAACTAAAGAAAAAGAGACCATGAATTCCAGAGAGAGCAAGGATAGTCCACAGAGAAGTTGAAGAAAGAAAAGGGAAGGAGAAAATGATGTGATTATAATTTCAAAAATTAAAAAAATATATATCATTAAGAAGAACTGCTTAGGCCGGGTGGTGGTGGCACACGCCTTTAATCCCAGCACTTGGGAGGCAGAGGCAGGCGAGTTCGACGCTAGCCTGGTCTACAAGAGGTAGTTCCAGGACAGGCTCCGAAGCTACAGAGAAACCCTGTCTCGAAAAACAAACAAACAAACAAACAAAGATCTGGTTAGGTAACTGGAGAAATGGCTAAATAGGTTAAATCACTTACAGCTCAAGTATGAGAGAGCCTGGTCTTGGATACCAACACCCACATTAAAGCTGGGCCTATGAAGAAAGGACAGGATTCTGGGGCTTGCAGGTGGCAGTCTAATTCCAGGCTCCGTGGAACACCCTGTCCCAAGGGCATGAAGTGGAGGACCACAGAGCAGAACACTTGCCACCTTTCTCTCTCCACACGGACCTGGCACATGCGAGCATACACTACGCATACGTATCACTCACAATTTTTTAATTTATTACAGCTACTATGATACCAATAATCACAGAAAAGTAGAAAAATAATGTACACCATAAAGTTAAAAGTTAATAAATGTACAAGTGTTAATAATAAAAAAAATCAAGGAAGAGATAGGAAAATGGAAATATATAAAACAGCACTAAACAAAAGAAAAAAGAAAAGGAAAAGAATGTTGAGGACAAGGAAAGGACCAAGAAATCAAAAAATAAAGGAAAAAGTACATAAATTAAGAATGTTAAACATGAAATCTTTTTAAAGATCTTTTATTTTATGGATATGAGTGTTTTGCCTGCATGCATATATATGTATATAACATGCACCACCAGGTGCCCTCAGAGGCCAGAAGTGGGTGTCAGATCCCTAGAACTGGAGTTACAGACAGCTGTGAGCTGCTCTGTGGCTGCTGGGAACTGGACCGAGATCCTCTGCAAGAACAGTAAATCCCCTTAAGCACTGAGCCATCTTCCAGCTCCCATTAAAATATTTTTTAAAAATAGTGAAAGGCACCAGCAAGACAGCTCAACCCTGACATCTAAGTTGGATCCCCAGCATCCAATGAAATGCACCCAACAGCCTGATGTGATGGTTCACCTCTGTAATCCCAGCCCCAGCACTCCTACGGTACAATGGGAGGCCTGAGACAGGAGAATTAGCCAGAAACTAGAGACCCTGCCATGGAACCAAGATGGTAGGAGAGAAAAGACTCTGGGGAGTTCCCCTCTGGCATTGTCACTGTCATTCTCTCTCTCTCTCTCTCTCTCTCAGTTCTCTGGCCTTCATAGCAGGCACACTCATTCATTCTAACTCTCTCTCTCTTCCTCTCCCTCTGTCTCTCTCTCTGCCTGCTTCTCTTAGAAACATTAAATAAAAATAAATCCTTTTTTTTAAAAAAAAAGTAAAAGTACAGTAAAAATACCAAAAAGTTTAACATTTTTGAGACACTTCTGTGTCTAATACTGGAATTCACCAGATGAAATGTGGGGGGCTAAAACTGGAATCTACCATATTACCTCTCTGTGGCCCTGTGGTGGTCTGAACAGGAATGACCCCAGTAGGTCCACCGTTTTGAATGCTAGATCACCAGGGAGCGGCACTACTAGGAGGTGTGGCCTTGTTGCAGGAAGTGTGCCACTGTGGGTGGGCTGTGAGGTTTCAAAAGTTCAACCCAGCCCTTGCCACCTGCCAGATGTAGAACTCTCAGCTCCAGCACCATGTTTGCTTGCAGGCCACCATGCTTCCCACCATGAAGATAATGGACTAAACCTCCGAACTTGTAAGCCAGCTCCAATTAAATCTTTTCCTTTATAAGAGCTGTCTTCAAGCAAGGGGACACTAAGACAGATGTTGGTTCCAGGAGTGGGGTGCTTCAACATAGTGGGCCAGACTATGTTGCTTGTTGGTCAAATGTGGACTATGGGACTGTGGATTAGGAAAACAGTTGAATGCTTTAAGCAGGGTTTAATGTGACGTACTAGTAGAAGCAAGGAAGACAGTGGTGTTTTGAGCAATGTAGATTATGACAGCCCAGCGCAAAGGTTTCAGAAGAGAAGAATATTAGTAAGTGGCCCAGAGATATTTCTTATGATATTTTGGTGAAGAATATGTTTGCTTTTTGCTCTTATCTAAAAAAAAAAAAAATCTGTCTGAGGCTAAATTGAAGAGTTTTGGGAGAGGAGGTATCAAGATAGCTTAGTATTGACTCTGTCATGTGACTATTAATGGCTACTCTTATGAACACCTATAATGATCAGGAGCATGCTGAGCAAGGAAAAATACAAAATGTACAGGAGGAAGAGAAAAAGAGCGCCTGAAGAAGTGATCAGTCCAGTGCTCAAAGAGATAAAATGTCTAAAGAAAAGCCTGATACTAGAAGGAATAAAAGGAGTGGTGACCTCAGGGCCAGACTCCTCCCAAATAAGCTTCCTACTTGTAAAAAGAAATTCAGGAGAGGGGGGGAAGGAAATGGAAGGCGGTGGCGGGGAGGAGGTAGAAATCTTTAATAAATAAATTTAAAAAAATTTGAAAAATAAAAAATAAATAAAAGCTTGGCAAGCAATCACACAAAAAATAAGTTTTAAGAGTTAATAAGAAGCCTGAACTATTGGGCCAATCCATTTATAATTAAAAAAAAAAGAAATTAAGCAAAGTTTAGGACTAGTTGGGGTGGCTCACACATTTAATCCCAGCACTCGTGAAGAAGCAGAGGCAGGTGGAGCTCTGATTTCAAGGCCACCCTAGTCTGCAGAGCAAGTTTCAGGACAGCCAAGATTAGGCAGCAAAAAAAAAATTAAAAAAAAAAATTAAAAACAGAAAACTTGTGAAAATGCATTTGAATGAAGGGGCCATGCTCCAGCCCCAGCAAGCAGCAGAACTTGGGAGGTCCAGTCACATGGTTCTGGCTTTAGAGTCCAGGATACAAGAAAAAAGATATGGAATCTCCCTCCAAGGCTAAGGAAAATTGCTGAGGCCAGGCCTGTGTCAAGGTTGTTCCTGCATGGAGGCTCAGAGAAACCACTGTGTGAAACTATGAAGATGAATCTGGATCGCCTTGGCGACCCCAAGATGTTGGAGATGCCAGCCATAGGATACCTGCCAAGAAGAGCTGCTAACAGGGAGCAGAACCAGCCCAAGAGAAAGAAGTGTGTTGTGTGTGTAACATGGAAAAATAGACAGATATAAACTCAGGTACCTCTCCCATATTACTAAGTACACGAAAACTAGTAAGGATAGGCAAGTTATCAATTGGCACAACACACTAGACATAGATGCCGTGTACAAAACAATCAACAGAACGTGCAAATACACAGAAATCACTCATGGAAACCAGCCATATGTTAGGTCATAACGCAACCACCAATGAAATTTCAAATGCTTGAAGTTCTTCAGAATATAGTATTTGCAGTACAGAATTAAGTTTAAAACAGTTGGTGAAAGGTAACTAGAATAACTTTACTTGAAAAATTAAAGAACTATTTTTTTTAAAAAAAAATCCATGATAGGACAGAGAAAATAAACGAAATCTGATGATTCTGTGAAAAAAGATCAACACCATCTATAAAGCCTTAGCCAGGGAAACAGCCAGGAAGATACCATTTCAGGATTGAAACTGGAAAATCTCTACACACGTTTAAACAATAACAAGGCATTAGCACTTTCACACTCTGGGAGATTCTGAGGCAGGCAGATTCCAAGTTTAAGGTGCCTAGGATACATATATATCAATGTCCTGCCTCAAACAGAAAAAATAAGAAGACACTAAGAGAAACCCGAATACATATGATGATATAGAACCTTATTTGCCCCCCCCCAAATTGCAAGAAATGATGAAAAGAAACCAGAAATCTGAGTTGTTACTACCTATTAAATAAAGTAAATCTGTTACTAATTTTCCCACAGAAATTTTTTTTTTATCTCCACAAAGAAATTTGTGGTCTAGATTGCAACCTGGTACATTGTCCTATATATTAAAGAATATCACCCTTACAAAAACTATATAGGACAGGGGAAAAAAAGACAAGGTAATCTTATTAAAACTAGATGACCATATAACGAGAAAGGGCAAGTATAGAACAATCTCTTCCATGAGCAAATATGTAAAAACCCAAATATTACCTCAGCTAAATGCACAGAAATTTCAAATATATAATCTACCCACTGGTGCTTTATTCCAAAGCAATCTGACATGTGAAAGTCAAACAACAGAATTTATTACATGAGCAGGAAAAAGGAGTGGACATCGTGTTTAATCTTGTCAGGGGAAAAAAAAAAGGAGCATTTGACAACAACATAGTATTCGGTACCTACTTTAAAATCCTAGGATTCTAGAAATAGTAGAGAAGGAAAATCTGCTGCGAACGCCCACTGAAGCCATGAAACTACTGTTCTTTAGCACTGTTAGGCATCCTAGCCAGTGCGGTGAGGAAGGAGATCAGGAGAGCGGAGAACGATTCAAAGTGAGGAACTGACACATGCATAGATGACTTCTGATCAGTCTTTTTAAACTGCAGAAAAGCCGCTAGAATTAATAAGTAAATCTGGTGGAGACCATGGATTCAAGTCTGTTATGTTTAGAGAACAATTGTGTGTCTTCATACCAGCAAAAGGTTTTGGTTATATTAATATAAAAATATATCCAGTATACAAGAATAAATTTGACAAGAGATTTATCATGCCTATGTATCCTAAAGTCATATCTATTTCTGAGAAACATAATATTTAAATATAGAAAAATATAGAAAAGCATTTACTGTGTTTATTGAATTAATGTCTTAATATTATAGATATAAAAGTTTACCAAAAAGCTGATTTATGGAATAAGTGCAAGCATAAGAAAAATCCCAGATTCCTATTGGTAGTTCATGGCTGCTGGGAGAGGGGGTATCATTCTCCTCACTGGTCCATCCCTTGTTAATATGTCCATATTCTAATAAACGACAGCCCATCCACATTTATAAAAGCAATCTTAACTAAATTCAATGGGTCACTCCAGGCTGTGGTGGTGCACACCTTTAATCCCAGCACTCGGGAAGCAGAGGCAGGAGGATCTCTGTGAGTTCAAGGCCAGCCTGGTCTACAAGAGCTAGTTCCAGGACAGGCTCCAAAGCTACAGAGAAACCCTGTCTCGACAAACCAGAAAAAAAATAAATTAATGAGTCATAACAAAAAAAGCAATCAAACAAATGACATAAACGCAAGGGGGATTTCTCGGGTAGAAGAGTCTGTGGGGAGCATGAGAGGGATATGACAGGGTGCTGGAAGCACATGAAATGACTAAAATGTGTTATATACATATTAAAAATTGTAAAGTTTTAAACACTCAGATTGTTTTTCATGGAAACTGATCAGTAGATTACACAATTTAGCTGACAAAGGGCTAAGAGTAGGATGATCTTCAAACACAGAGCTAGAAATTTGATTATCAAATGGCAAGATGTGTTATAAAGCAGTAGTTATTAAGACAGTATAATATAATTTCAAAGAGAAACAAATAGATTAATGAAATGAGAGACAGAGCCCAGAAACAGAAGCAGAAAGGTCCTATGACCTAATTTAAGGCAAAAGTAACATTTGAAAGTATTAGACACAGTATGATCTTTTCAATAAGTGGTACTAGGTCAACTGATTTTTTTAAGGACAATATTTAATCCTGTGCCCCACATTTAACACCACAAATACAAAGGATCTACAAATGGATTGTTGATATAAATGCCTAAAGCACAACAACAGAGGTTTAGAAGAAAATGAGAGTATCTGATCACTTGGGAGGAAGCAGACTTAATAAACTGGTCAGAATTAAGCAGGAAGAAAATTTACAGACGGCTTTATAATTAAGGAATTCTATTCACATTGTAGAGTTTTAAAAAAGTCAACAAATAGGAGGAACAAAAATGCACCGAGTACTATGTCTACGCTATGCAAACTTTTGAACATGCATATTTTAAGTCAACACAATTTTCAGTGGCTGAGGAGCTAGCTCAGTCAGTATAGTATGTGACTTGTAAGCAAGAGCATGCTAGTTCAACCTGCAGAATCATGTTAAAACCAAACAAACAAGCAATCAAAAATCCCAGGCGTGACACAGTGTGCTTGTATCCTAGGGCTAGGGAGGCAGAGGCAAATCCCTGAAGCTCACTAGCCCCCCAGTTTAGCTTACTTGGTGACCTCCGTGCCACCGATAGACCCTGTTTCACAAAATAAGGGTAGACAGTGTTTGAGGAATGACCCCTGAGACTGACCTTGTACATACACACATGCAGAGACATACATTAAATTATATTTGAAAAGTAGAGGTATAGTGGAGCTGAATGAATTATCACAATGTTCTACATATATTTTTAGAAATTGGTCACAAAATCAACACTATCAGCTATCTAAGACAAAGATAAAGCTGTAAGTGACATTTCCTGTGCCCAATAAATGCCAATGGGCCAACTGCCTAGAATTAGGCAACTGTTGACATTGAAATAAAACCGGTCCTTCTCTCACAGAAGTCTTCACAAATTAAGCTACACTTATGATACACTTTGCTCCTGATAAGAGCACCAAGAAGAGCCTGTGATTGCTTAACTCTCAATGAATACTGAAGTAATCAGTGCATAACTCAAGCAAATAACAACAAAGAATAGGTTATTGTGATTAAAGGATATTGCTGTCAATATATTCAGGAAAAGTCCATATACCTACATTTGAACAGCTACAAAGTTTAAGAGCAAAACACTTTCCATTGATTGACGAATATCTAAAATGCTAAGACTGCTAAAGTTCTCTCAGCTAACTTGTGCCTCTGGGCTCAGATTTAGGTATCCCCTTTCCTGGTTCACAACAACGATAGTCAGCAAGTCAAGATGTAACGTGTACAGAAAAGGGATTCTGGATGCACACCTTAAAGAAACAACAGCGAAATCAATAGGAAGAAACAGCAAGTGACAAAAAACAAAGAACTCTAAGCACAGGTCTTATGGGGCCATTTAGCAAACCATACTAAGGTACCTCAAGAGTCTCCAAGGACAGCCACTGTACAGAGAGCATGCATTCATCCAGAATATAGGTACCAGTAGTTATGACATTCTTCTCTAAAGAAAGTAGATTGCTTCTTTTGTTAAGTCGTTTATCTAAAATGTCTAACCACTGTTTATTGCGTGTTAATTTACAAGCTTCATTATACAGAAGACTATATTCCATAGTAAGTGCTGACAGATGAAGTAGTACAGTTGAGGTAAGAATTTTAAACTAGGAGTGGATATTAGTTACACATAAAATATGAACTCTTGATTCCTTGACCACACTTAAGAAATGTGGTACTGTTCTAATTTGAAATAATACCGGTGTGAAATAATATTTGACCTATAGAAAATATTATTTTATGTTATTAAAGTACTTTAATTATGAAATCATCATTTGTCTCTAACCTGCTTAACTTATTATATGAAGTTGAAAATATGAAATTTATGCCCTGGCAATGCTGAAGCATGCACGAGCAGCCCGTATATGGCAGTTCTGTTGAACTTGTCCATATTGGCTTTCATGGTCTAAGATGATGATGACGACTGACCAGGTCTCTTCTTCTAGAGGGCACTGGATCTCACTCCAGATGGTTGTGAGCCACCATGTGGTTGCAGGAATTGAACTCAGGAGCTTTAGAAGAGCAGGCGGTGCTCTTAACCGCTGAGCCATCTCTACCATCTTCTTAAATCACCCTTGTAAATTTATCCACAGGAAATAGATTCCATTTTTTGTACAAGAAGTGCCTTTTAACTACTGCCTTAATTGGTGTTTCTATTGATGCGGTGAAACGCCATGACCCAAAAGAAAGTTGGGGAGGAAAGGGTTTATGTGGTTTACACTGATCTCTGTTCATCACAGACGGGAGTCTGGACAGGATTCACACAAGGCAGGATCCTGGAGGCAGGAGCTGATGCAGAGGCCATGGTGGGAGCTTCTATTGGCTTACTCACGGCTTGCTCAGTCCGATTTCTTTTAGAACTCAGGACCATCTGCCCAGGGGTGGTGCCACACCCAATAGGCTGAGCTCTCCCCCATCAATCAGCAATTAAGAAAACGCCCTACAGGACTGCCTACCGCTGGATCTTAGAGAGGCACTGTTCTCAAGTGAGGCTCCCTCCTCTTTGATGACTCTAGCCTGGGTCAAGCTGACATAAAACCAGGCAGTGCAAGGACTGACTTAAAAGTTTGACAAATGTTTAAAAATGTGTATTTTAGTATTTTATAGAACATTATAAATGAAAGGTGAAATAGATTTTCATTTTGAACTAGGATGAAAGAACTCCATCAGCCTGGAAAGACACAAGCTTGAGCTGCAGAGACGGCTCTGAGACCTGGCTGTTGTTCCGGAGGACTGTGGTTTGATTCCCAGTGCCCATGAGGCAGCTCACAATTGTTTGGAACTCCGGTTCCAGAGCATCTGACATATCTTCTAGCCTCAGAGGGCAGTATACACCAACAGTAGCACAGACATACATGTAAGCAAACCACCCATACATAAAACAAAAAAATTAAAAGTCTTTGAAAAATGCATAAACTTAAAAACAACAGCAAAAATGACCAACACCTGAATTTCTATGGATGAAAACTGCAAGTTAAAAAAAAAAAATCCCAAAGGCAGGCCCAGCATGATGCACAGGGCTGAAATCCCAGTGCTCCAGAGGCAGAGACAGGCAGATCTCAGTGAGTCTGAGGCCAGCCTAACCTACATAGCAAGTTCCAGGCCAGTAAAGATTACACAGCAAAGCCATGCATCAAAAAAGAGGGACAGGAGCAACGTGTGTGGGGGGGAAGTGCCTTAAATTTTCAAAGTTTTAAAAAATAAAGTTTCTTTACACAAAACAGAGTAACTAAGATCAGTCTATAAATATTTTGGAGCCGCCAGGCGGTGGTGGCGCACGCCTTTAATCCCAGCACTCGGGAGGCAGAGGCAGGCGGATCTCTGGGAGTTCAAGGCCAGCCTGGTCTACAAGAGCTAGGTCCAGGTCCAGGTCCAGTTCCAGGAAGCTACAGAGAAACCCTGTCTTGAAAAACCAATATATTGGAGCCGAGTGTGAAAAATTTAGAGTCTCAAATGTCCTACTTTCTCCACAGGACACTCTATGGGAAAAAGGTAGAAACTCACTTGCTGAGAGAAACACAATACAACGGTTTTAGAATAGAATATATACATATTTTCTCTAACAAACTCAAGTAATTCTACACATGCACAACCATAACGAACCAAAACTCAATTCGGCTCTCTGCCTGCCTGTCCTACATAACCAAACAGCCTAAATCCAAAATCCAAAACAGTAACAATATTGTATATGGTTTTAAATCTGCAGAATTATGTGGTTGTATATGGTATGGCACTGAGCCTAAACTGAAACTACACCTAACTTTTTAAGGGAAAGAAAAAGCATTATTGTGCAAGTATAAGATACAATACGTAGTAGTGGGGGAGGGGGGTGGTTTTTCCTAGTTTTATGAATTGCAGTTTTCCTTGGACATCAATAAAAAAAATCACAAAACGATTTGATTCAAATTCAATTCACACAATTCAAATGTTTGTTCAAAGAAATGCATGTGCCCCATCTAGCTGCTACAATACTTTTCTATCACCATGACAGGAAAATGGGATGCTACTAGTAAACCGTAGCATCTACTCTGAACTCAGTTACTCTTCCACTAGAGCGACTTCCTCCCATCTCCAATGTCAAATTATCCAGAACTTTAACTCAGCCAGAGCTTTGGTAATGACAGGAAGCACAGTTTAGGTTGAAAACTGCCTTGGAACTACCCTCATTTCTTTAAAATAAGATTTTTTTTTTCGTTTTAAGATCTATTAAAGACAAAATTATCCACCTAGCTTATTTTTCTATGTGCCTAACTCAGAAATTTCCCTCAATTTAAAAAGCCTATCTGTCCCAAAAGGTTGTTTTCTATACAGCACAAATAAGAAATACAGTCCATATTATTTTACCATAATATTATTTTATAATGCAAACTGTGAGTGAAGGTCTTCCTGATAGATGAGCAGTCATTAAATCCAACGATTAAATATTGAGTATAACTCCTACTACATATATCTACAATCTGCTTAAAATGGTAGACATGATTCTAAACAAGGAAAAAATTTGAAATTCAGGCATAAACCGCAGAGGAGGGAAAGATCTCATCATTTACCTGATAATCAGAAAAGTATCACCAGTTGATGATTAAACAGGATGAAGGAACAAAATAATTTTCAGAGCTTATTGGCTGAGTGGCTCCTAAGAAATGGATGCCTAAAATTTTATGAATGTTAAAATTTATCAGCTTTTTCAAGATCAGTTCTCTCTGAATCCTAAATTTATAGACGGTGGATATTTGTTTCTATATTTCCTAGAGGAAGGGATACATTTACAATAAGGAAGCTTTTAAGGAAGGGCAGATCTTGGAATAAAAAGACTGACTGGAGATCTTCTAAGGGACTGTGTCTTCCACAGTCGCCCAAGCACCACCGGCACTGTAGTTGATGAGACTTAAACATCCGTCACGGATATGCGCGGTATGAAAGGCGTCAAAACCACAGGCCAACGAGAGAAACCCATAGAGCAGAGCGCACTCGGATTTGGGGGCCACAGAGCGACCTCAGGACCTCCCGCCGCGGCTGGCCCTTCCTCCGCCCTCCTACCCAGACCCTGGGGGGCACGGCCAAAACAGATTCTCCCCGGCTCCGCCCCGGCCCTCGCCAGGCAGCTTCCCGCAGGAGGTCCAGAGCCCGCGGCAGGTCCCCGGCATCACGGGGCCCGGCTCGCCCGCGGACACGCGGGGCGCGACGAGAGCAGAGGCCGCGGCTGCGGACCCCAGCAGCTCCCTCCCTTCCTCCCCCTCCGCCCCCGCCCGCCCGCCCGCCCGCAGCCCCGCACCTGCACACGGTGATCAGGTTCCTCCTCTCCACCGCGGCATTGCGGGCGCTGAGGCTCTTCTTGCCACCGCCGCCTCCGCCTCCGCGGCTCCCGCTCAGGCCCCCCAGGCTCCGGGAGGCCATGGCGGGCTCCCCTCCGCGCCCCCTTTGTCTCCGGCGGTCCCGCACGCCCGGCACACCTGTGTCCCGCGGCTTTCCCTCAGGACGCCACCCCCGGGTGCGCGAGGGACCGAGGCAGGAGCCGCGAAGCAGGCAGGGTGTGGAAGGCAATGGGGCATCCGCGCCCGGTACCCCGGTTCCACGCGCGCGTGCACGCACGCACACACACTCACAGACACACACACACACACACACACACGCACGCACGGGCCACCTCCGCCCTCGTGCGCGCGCCCGCCCGCCGCCGTGCACCGGAGAAGCGCGTGCGGGGTGGGAGTCGGGCGCTGCGCGACTTCCCCGGGGACGCGGCACTACCACGCGGGCGAGCCTGCCAGCTCCGCAGCGGGGCCGGGGCCGCGGAGGTGAGGCCCCACGCCTGTCACGCGCAGCCCCGCCCCCTCCTCCAATGGGAACGAGGCCGCGCCGGAGACAGCCAATGACGGGAGGCGGGGGCGGGACCAGCCTGGGCGCCTTTAAAGCGGCTCACCCCAGCCCCGCCCCGGCGCGTGGGCCGCTAGCCGACCGGGACCCGGCTGGTGCTGCACCAGTGGGCACGCGACGACTCGGCCGGTGGCCTAGCGCGGACTGACGCCCGTTCCACAGCGATTCTGGTCCGAAGTTCCCTCCCTCCCCGACGAGGCTAAATCTCAGATTTTCTCTCAGATTCCTGGTCCTGGGGCTTCGGTAGTCCCAGCAGGAGAATGCCACCCTGCAGGAGGCGGGGAAGTGATTACCTAGAAGAGAGGAGTTCCTTTTGTCCCCACGCCCTCTCCGAGCCTAACAAACAGCGACACAATGGCATCAGGGAATGTGCCCGTGGCATTTCGCGTCACAGGAGTCTGAATTTTTGATTCTCCTCGCCTCATCCCATGACCACAGTCAGAGGAGAGAGTGTTGTATGAATGTGTATGTCCAGGGCAGTGAGGTCTGAACTGGCCGGCACCTAGCGAGCCCTGCAGAGGTTTGACCAAGGTCGGAGGGAAATGCTGCCTTGGAGGCCTGGAAACACAGCTTGGAAATCCCAGCACTTGGGAGGCAGAAGCAGATAAATCTCTGTGAGTTAAAGGCCAGCCTGGTCTACAAAGCTAGTTCCAGGACAGCTAGGGCTGTTACACAGAGAAACCTTGTCTTAGGGGGGAAAAATTCTCAGCACTTGGGAGGCAGAAGCAGGTGAATCTCTGAGTTCGAGGCCAGTCTGGTCTACAGAGTGAGTTCCAGGAGAGCCAAAGCTGTTACACAGAGAAACCCTGTCTCATAAAACAAAATAAACTTCTAGAGCAAAGGATTATGGCATACTTTTGTAATCCCAGAATTCTGATGACCTTGCTTCGTGCTGTGATGAGACAGTTAAAGGGAGAAAGGGTTTGTTTGGGTCCATTTTGAGAAGTTCCTCGTCATGGAGGGCTATAGGAAAGCACTGAAGTTGACCGCAAATCTGAGAGGATGTAGAGTGACAGGAAATCCACCATCAGTAAGACGACTCTAGGACCTTCTTCCAGTGCCCTGTCTCCACCAAGAAGATCCTACTGCCTATAGATTCCACATCTTCCAAACTAAAGCCACCAGGTGGGGAAGCCTGTATGTATGCCTGCAGGCCAGAAGAGGGCACCAGATCTCATTACAGATGGTTGTGAGCCACCATGTAGTTGCTGGGAATTGAACTTAGGACCTTTGGAAGAACAGGCAGTACTCTTAACCGCTGAGCCATCTCTCCAGCCCCTGGATACACCATTCTTACATGTATACCATTATCTCCAGTTATAAATATAGCACATAAAAGTCCTCAAGCACAAAATTCTGTAGGCCAGAGACTACCAAACATACCATAATTTACTTTTTAATCTTAGAAACAAACATTTTCACCTAGGCAACCATATAGAAAAAAAATAGGAGGGAAACTAACAATATCAATTTGTAAATGGGATTTTCAGTCATGATACAAGAAGGTATGACTTAGTTGTAATGAGACATTGTTACCTTAAAATACATTTTAAGAAAATTCTTGAGGCTTGGCTGTGGTAGTGCACGTTTTTAATACCAGAACTCGGGAGGCAGAGGCAGGAGGATTTTTGTGAGTTCGAGGCCAGCCTGGTCTACAGAGATAATTCTAGGACAGTTAGGGCTGGTACACAGAGAAACTCTGTCTTGAAAAACTAGGGGGGGGGGGAATTCTTGAGAAATCTGTAAAAATTAAAAGAATAAAATTTTATTTTAGTATTAAATCTAGTACGTCCACAATAAATTTGGTACATACAAGCTTACATGCAGGACTATGATAGTAACGATTCTTTCTTGAAATACTGGGGTCAATTTATTCAGAAATATGCACATATGTGTGCATATAAACCTGTACGTGTACTTATATGCACAAAATTCTCTGATTGGTGCCCCAAGATTGACTAATTACATCACTCGACTTAGACATTTAGCCAAGTATATTTTCCTTTTTTCCTCAGTCAATTAGCGAATCTAAGTAAAGGGAGCTGGCTTCGGAATCTTCATGAGATCGTCCCCACCCTGGCTTGCAAACTTGACCTTATTAAGAATGTTATCTTCTAAAATATTTCTTGGCAGATTTGGGAAGGCTGCATTGTGGTTGTTAGTTTCACCAGTTTAAATTCTTACACACATCCACTCACTAGGTCAGAGGTCAGGCTGCACAGTCAGTTTGGTTTGCTGCTGCTCAGAATCTCCTGAGGTTGAAATCCAGGTGGCAGTGGGCTGTTTTTATCTGAGCGCTCTGGGAAAAACAGAGTCAACAGTGCTTTGGAAGTTTTAACAAACCACAGCCCTGCTGGGGTGGCAGGCTGGAGCTGATGATTGAGCCAAGGACAAGGAGAAGGGAGAATGAAAGAAGGAAGAGCTTCTGAGAGAACGAATCCAGGCACAAGACTTTTCCAAATGGCCTGTGGCTGGAGGAGATACACTGCCCGGGGTTAATATGGAAGCGGTCATGGCGAGGGTTGGTGACCAGGCTAAGAGAGAGGTCGTCGGATCTGCTTTACACACAGGTTCACTGAACACATTAGCATTTTCACCACCATCCTAAGAGCAACGCGCAGTCTTTGAGATGCTTAGAAAGAAGTGATAACGGGATCAGATTGGAACGTTGAGATGGGCACCCTGGCGGATGTGGAGGCTGGCGAGTGCAGCCCACAATGATGTGGCAGTCCTCAAAGGTGCGACTTCACTAGAGTTTCACTAATGACCTCAGGGTTTGTTTTTGTTTTGCTTGTTTGGGTTGGTTTTGGTTTTTATTTTTGTTTGTTTGATTGATTTTTATCTCTGTGGATGGAAACTTTCTTCCTTACAAGCCTGGGTGGTTTCCTGATAACAGGCTGCTGTGCTGCTCTCCAGGGCTATGGTTTTAAGTCTTAAGGTCATATGCCTTTCTTAGGTGTTTTCTGACTCAGAACAGCCAAAGCTACTGGGAAATTCATCCCTCGCGTGAGAATCTCCACTTGACACACATCTCATCAAAGTTTTAGAATCCTGAGCCATTACTTTCGATTAAAAACCCATAGTAAATTTCAGAAAAGACAGTAATTTCCTGTATAGCTGAGGTCTGTTTGTTTTTGCTAGATAGGCTGTCTCTATATTGCCAGCTCCTGTGTCCAAGAGATCCTGATGCATCAGACTCTCCAGTGGTTGAAACTGCATGATCTTGCCTGGCCCTAAAGACTAACAAGAATGCCTGGGTACAAATTATCCTCCTTATGTTTGCGTTTTCACTTAAATGGAAAATAGCAAACATGTAAGATCTCAATAAACTTATTTTTCTATTGTTGTGATAAAAAAAAAAAAAAACACCACAAGCCAAAGAAACTTGGAGAGAAAATGGTTTATTTGTCTTACATATCCCAGGTTACAGTCCATTAGGGAAGCCAAGGCAAGCATTCAAGGCAGCATCCTGGTGGCAGGAACCGAAGCAGGTGCACAGAGAAATACTGCTTACTGGCTTGGTCTCTGCTCCTTATACAATTTAGCACCTCCTGCCCAGTGCATGACAGTAACCCCAACTCTGGAGGGGAGAGTCAGGCAGATCCCAGGGGACCTAGCTAGCCAGCTAGTTTACCCAAGATAGAAATCTTAGGTTTAGTAAGAGATTCTGTCTCAGAAACCAAAAGGAAGAATCCGGGAAAGGCATCCTGACATCAACCTCTGGCCTCCACAGATGCCCATGGTTAAGTGTGCCCAACACACACAGACGCACACGCGCGCACACAAACATGCACTTACGCACACACACAATCCACTCTCTTTAAAACTTGTCACATTTGTACTGCAATGGCCAACATGCTAATTTACTAGTTCAGAGGATTCATTTGCTAGTTAATTTACTACGAACATACTTATCAACAAAGCCAAACACGGGGGTAATTGTTAGTCTCTCTCTCTTCAGTTAAAAAGATAAAGTTAGTTTTGCTTACTCCATTATCTGGATGGTTTTCTAGATATTTAACTTTTACAGTTTATATTCCAAAATAGTTTTCCAGTGTAAAAATAACTATACTTGTCAAGTCTCCAAATAGGAGAATCTGGCATGACTTCTTGCTCACCTCCCCCTTTTGACTGTGTTTTATTAATAGGTTTTGACTGTGTGTTATTAATAGGTTATCTTAACAGCTATTACACAAATGTGCAACTTGTGACAGATAGCATGTAAGGCCAGTACTGCAGAGGTAAACTGTGCAGTGCCTCTGCTCCCAAATCTGCATTTTCCCTTTCCTTCCAAGGTAAGGAAGTTTCCTTCCTTGCAATGACTGACCAGGCTCTACAGGCTTTAATAACACATCCCTTCTCTAATATCATCTCCTGTTCGTTCTCTCCCTTTGGCCCCTCGGCTTCAGTCACTCTGGGTTTCTACTCATCCTTGAATGTGACTAGGAGGCTGTCACCTCAGGGCCTTTCAGCTGTCTACTGTAGAGAACCCACAGGGCTCATTCTTTTATCTACCGGAGTCACTTACTCTGGAGCACAATTTAAATTGCAAATGTCTTTCCTCTGAATTCCTTTCATTTCAAAATAAAAATATGTATAACATTTTCCTCTTCCCTTTTCTTCCTCCAACTCTTCCAATGTATTTATTTCCCTTGCTCTTTCTCAATTGCATGACCACTATTTCCTCCCCCCCGGCCCCCCCCCCGTGTGTGTGTGTGTGTGTGTGTGTGTGTATTCCTAAGTACAATCTGTTCAATATTTATAATGTTACTTATATGTATATAATTTCAGGACTGATCAATTGACATTAGATAATCAGTTGGGGACCTCTTCCTTGGGAAAGTGTACAATGATATTTCATTTGTATTTTAATAAATAAAGCTTGCCTGAAGATGAGAGAGTAAAACAGCCCCACTTGTCAGCCTTACAGACTGGGCAGAGGTAACACACACCTTTATCCCAGTAGCCACACTAGTTTGCTATAGAAACCAGGTGGTAGTAGTGCATGCCTTTAATTCCAGGACTAGAGAGGACTATAAGATGGGAAGAGACAGCTGTCTGTCAGTCAGTCTCATCCTGAGGATCCCTGGAGGCAGGATTGCCATTTCGTACTAAGGTAGAGGTAGGAGCCAGTGGCTGGCCATTTTGCTTTTCTGACCTTGAGGTTGAACCCCATTATCTGTCTCTGGGTTTTTATTAGACATGCTACAGAACGTGTGTCTCCTGGTCTCAGAATTCCTTAGCTGCTTGTAGCTCTTTGTCAAGGGTTAAGGCCCCATGAGGTCCCCTTGTGGTTTTATGTGTACTGGTGTCTTTCTTGTTCAGTTCTCGTCTAGGCAGCCATGTTGATGGCATGGCATGGGTGTAGGGTCTCTCACACTTCCAGGAGAAGCAACCTCACAGCAACCTTCCAGTTCTTCTGTCCCATGCAGTTTTCCCACCACGTCTTCAGCTGTGGTCCCTAAGCCCGAGTTATGTTGTGGATGTACCAGTTGGGGCTGGGCATCACGCAGTTACTTGTTCTTGGCATTTTAATCAGCTGTGATTTTCTGTAATGGTCTTAATCTGTTGCAAAAAGATGTTTCTTTGATGAAGGGTGAGACTTATACTGTCTCTGGGTATGAGGGTCAATAGAATGCAGTTAGGAATTATACTGGCAGTTCTAGATTCTTCTCCAGGATCCTTGGCTGCAGTAGCCTTGGGTAGCTGGATAGGTTTCTAATATTAGGCACAGTACTCTTTCCTGTTGAGCGGGCCTCGAGTCTAATTAGAAAGCTGCTAGTTACCGCCAAGGTATGTGTGCCAGTTTTGCACCCTTAGGGTTATTATGCTGCCCTGGTCAGTGTTGTAGTTCATGAGCATCATAGCTGAGTAGACTATTGGTTGCTGCCCTCTCTTGGAAACTCGCATGGTGCTGCTGGCATCACGAAAGCTGTTTCTCAGGTCCAATCCAGCTCCAGTCCGCAAGGTCCTACATCCAAAGAACATGATGTCTCCTGCAACAGAGACTTACTTTCAATCTTGAGAGGCAACCAAAGCAGCAGCAATAGTCTATAAAGTTTTGGAAATCTTTTGGACAATCCTGATCAACATCTCAAAAAGAGGCTTCTCATGCCTAGTTTTAATATTTTGTTTTGTTTTTTTAAGATCATCTATGGCTCTCGGGGGAAACATTGTCACCCTAGATATCTCTCACCTTGCACAAAACGTAACCCGAAATGACTCCAAAACCTAAATGTGAAAAATGAAACCACCAGAAGAAAATACAGGCATTATCCTACAGGACATAGGAAGAGGAAAAAACACTCTATTGTAAGTGGGTGGAGCTAGGAATGATTATATTGAGGGAGGTAACCCAAATCCTGAAAGACCATTTCAGGGTCTCTTTTATCTGCAGTTCCTACATCCAAATCTTCCAAAGTGTTTATATATACTGAAGCAACTGCGGAAATTAGGAAAGTAACAAGAGACCATGGCAGGGGCCAGTATAGATGGAATAGTTATTTGGCTCTGTGACCCTGATAAGGGGATGAAGTGTCTTTCCATGGTCCAAGGTTATACACAGAGGAAAGAGTACAGATTGTGATTTAGGGCCTTCTAAGGCCTGGGGTCTCCAACTCTTATGAAGTGCTTCTTGGTGTCGTGATTTACAAACTCCGATTACAGGGTGTTAGTTCAAGATGTTTACATTGCTGGGGTCTCTTTTAACTGCTCTTCTATATCAGGGAGAATGTGGGGAAAAAGGCCAGGTAACTGTTTTAAGGCCATTGTCAGGCTATAGAAATACAATTTTTCTTATTCCTGGGCTTTTTAGGTACAAGTGATTCAAATGAGGATATGAAAAGAGGAGGCTTTAATCAGAGCAAGGGAGATAAAGAACAGTAAGGCTGTCCTCATTTTCTTTTACTGTTTTATCCTCATAACATTTATCTCCATCCCAATATGTTTTTCGCACATATATTTATTCACTTTTTACTCACTGATATTTAGACCCCTGCAGAGAGTAATTCACGTCTTGGTCATGAATGTACTAAACATACTTGACACATGAAAGGTGTTTGATTATTATTCCTAAATCAGTGAAATGAACCTTGATTTTCTTTCCCAGTTTTACCTCTCTTATTACTGTGCACATATTATATCGTGTTTGAAAATAAAATTGAATAAAACACTTTCATCCACTGAAGTGTTGGTGGCCAAGTGAGAAGCACAAGCGCTGACTGAGCAACACTGACAGGGTAGAGGTGTGGCCAGGTTAGCGGAGTTCACGCCTGCCCAGCGTGCACAAGGCTATGGATTCAGTATTCATAAACCAGGTGTGGTAGCCGAGGACTGCGTTCCCAGCACTGACTCAGAGGGTGGAAATCCTGATTTTAAAAAAAGAAAAAAGAAAAAAGAAGTACATGCATCATTTCTTCACATACATGATACGTTTAAGTGGGAATGAGGGCATTATTGGTTTTAGATGGGTACCATAGGTTTTAAAAAAAGAAACCAGGACTCCTTGAGCACAGTGGTCACCTGCGGACATGAGAAAAACACCGCTTCAATCAAAGAGTCCAATCAGCACTAGCAAAGAAGCACAGGGGGTATTGGAGCTGCAGTTGGACAGATAACACCGGGGCACCTGCTTCTTTGTCTCCTATATATGGTAAATCACAGTTTATTGGTTATTTGAAAACCTTAAGATTTTGAGTAAAAGAGAATGGTTTGGGAGATAAAGGAAAATGCTCAACCGCATGGTGGCCTCTGTTCTTCCTTTAAGGTCTCTGGGATGGCATGCTACACAAAGAAGGGGTTGGACAAGAGATGCAATGAAGTTTATGTGTAGATTGGACCACATGTTTTTTTCTGGTTCCCCCCCCCCCCCCGGCATCTCTGAAATAGTCTGTGGTCAGAATTGTCCTTCTAGTATTAAGTAAGGCTTGGTTTTGAATGAAAAGGAACTGAGGTAGCAGGCAAGGAGTCTAATAAGGTAGATTGTTCTGGAAAAACTTTACGTTTACCTACTAGGCCTTTGTTAACTTTCTGTCAACTAGCCATACTATAGAACTTAATTCAGACAGTGTTTATGAGGGCCTATATTATGTGCATAGACTTTTGAGGATTATAAAACTGAACAGGGTACTAAGCTTCTTTCTCTATTGAGCTACAGTGTTAGAGTTACAGTGTGACAGATAAGAAACAAAACTAAAAAGACAAAAAAGGCCTAATACATGCTATGTTAGATTGCAACACTCTGCTTACTTAACAAATACCTCGAATGTCTTTGGTCTGATATTTTGTGATACCTTGTCACTCATGAATTTTGAAATGCCATAAACTAAGAAATGTTGCAATCTGTGAAACGTCAGTATCACACTTTAGTTTTCATTTATTAAGGTTTTTGTTTGGGGCAGATGTCTAGCTTCATAAAGTAAAATTATTTAGAATCGTTTGATCAAAACAAAGAGCAAGGAAAAGATATTAAATTTTGTCACGATCTCAGTATTAAGTTTATAGAAATAAAATTTTCACAGATCATAGAAAAGTAGGAACCTTTCTCTACATTGGTAATTTCCTTTTTGGAGATGCTGGTTTTACCAAGGAAACATTTTTTTATATCTGAGGCAAATTTTTTTTTTTGATTTTTGGCTTTTCGAGACAGGATTTCTTTGTAGCTTTGGAGCCTGTCCTGGAAACTAGCTCTTATAGACCAGTGGCCTTGAACTCACAGAGATCTGCAGGCCTCTGCCTCCCAAGTGCTGGAATTAGAGGCATGTGCCACTACCACGCAGCTGGTAAAATAAAATTTTAAAATTTTAAAGTAATAAGGTTTCTTTAACCCAGTCTAGCCATTTCTAAAAAATAAACTGCAAAAGTGTCAAAATAAAACAGAAAGCATAAATATTAAAATTTTCTGGGCATTGTTTCCATTGAAAGAAGCTGTTCTCTGTTCCAAAGGGCTAAGGTAAAGTTTGCCTGGTGAACCAATAATTAGACTGTCCTCAGACAGTTTATTTTAAACCTACAGATAATGGACCAGAATGTAAATACTCTAGAACATTTTATGACATAGGATTGCCAGGAGTAAACATATAGGATCAGTATATGTTAAAACAGCAAAAAACCTAAGGTGTAAGTCAAACAGATTTTGGACTGATCAGCCTCAAAAGCTTTGTGGTTTTTCTGTGTTTTTAGTATGTCCTGGAGACTCATCCATGTGAGATATGCCCTTAACCACAGTACCTTTATCCCCACAGCAGCAAGTGATTGTCCACTATGCAACTAGATAGGACATGTGATTGTCCACCAAATATAAATGTGATCATATACGTATATTTCCACTGGCTCTGTAAGTCTTGGTGTGTCTTTAGATCGGCGTTCTACTGAACTAGAATACTTTGGATCATGAATCAGCACACAAAGCATTATATCTTGGTTTTTGTTCCACAGAACGTCATTGACTATATGAGACTGCACAAGCCTGACACCTAAGGTAAGGTCCATGACCTCCAGACTGCTACTAAATACACATTGCCTTTAGAACGAGAACAACACCGCTCTGGACTGTCTCATCTTACCAGGCCCCAAGGCCACCTGGAGTATTGAGTCATTTGGTAACTAACTCAGAAACCTGCTCATCAAACTATTTTAATATGCTTGTTAATTGTGACAGGTCAAAGTTTACTTTGGAAGATAACAACTGCTTTTTCAGGATGGTTTGAAATATCCTCATGATATTGAGTAGCTTTTCTTGGCATGTTGATGAAGAAAAACTGAAGTTTGTTTTTTTTTTTTTTTTTTTTTCCAACAACTGCTAGGCTTCCTTAGTCTCCTTATTCCCCAGGGAAAGGTGAGTGCCTATCCGCCTTTTCCGCAGCCTCACAAAGCAGGACAATCAGACGTGATAGGGATTCAAGTCAAAGAAAGAACTCAGTTTATTACTGTGAGAGTCAGCTTACATATGTTAAGTGACATCGTGTGATGTGGGGGTACTTCCAGCCAATGAGAGACAGCCAAGCCCTCCCTCTGGCTGGAGGGGCATCTACCTAGATTTTGCTGTCTCCTCCTCACTCGGTTCCCTCAAACTCTAGCCAGGCTTTTCTCTGTCCTACAGGCCCTGAGATAATTTTGGCCCAACAACAACAAAGCGATACACTATAAGTTCAAACTTCAATATTATCTTAGTTAGGGTTTTATTGCTATGTAAAGATACCACGACCGGGGCTGGAGAGATGGCTCAGAGGTTAAGAGCATTGCCTGCTCTTCCAAAGGTCCTGAGTTCAATTCCCAGCAACCACATGGTGGCTCACAACCATCTGTAATGGGGTCTGGTGCCCTCTTCTGGCCTGCAGGCGTACACACAGAAAAAAATATTGTACACATAATAAATAAATAATTTTAAAAAAAAATTAAAAAAAAGATACCACGACCATGGCAACTCTTATAAAGGAAAACATTTGATTGGAGCTGGCTACAGTTCAGAGGCCTAGTCCTTTATCATCATGGCAGGAAGCATGGTGACACACAGGCAGACGTAGTGCTGGAGAAGGAGCTGAGAGTTCTACATCTGGATCCACAGGCCGCAGGAGGAGACAGAGAACTTGAGTTTCTGAACCTTCAAAGCCCACCCCACAGTAACACACTTCCTTCAGCAAGGCCACACCTACTCCAACAAGACCACACCTCCAATAATGCCACTTCCTAGGAGTCTGTGGGGGCTATTTTCATTCAAACCACCACAAATATAGAAGCATTTAAATTAATCTTTAATGATCTGAGGAAAATGTCAAAAGGAGAAATTCAGAGTCCAGATGGTTCTGCCTTAAGTACCATGTTACAAATAAAAAAATCTCAACTGTGATTATGAACCCAAACGTTAGGAAGTAACTAAAGCTATGGGCTGCAGAATTTACAATTTTTGTGTGATGCTTGCCTCAAATTTCAATCATTTCAGTATCTTAATTCCTTATTTAAAATGAAAAAAATCATAATGGGTGTCAAGATTAAATTAAGAAAATACTCAATTATTATACAGTCAATATTATTAACATTTTACCTTCGTTTCTCTAGCTCAGGAGACACTGCTCTGAGGACAAAGACTTACAGTCTGACTTGGTTGCGTACGCCTTTAGTCTCAGAACTTAGGAAGCAGAGGGAGGAGGGTCTCTGAGTTCAAGGCTAGCATGGTCTACAGAAAGATTTTCAGGCCAATAAGGCTACACAGAGAAACTTTGTCTCCAGAAAACAGCAACAAAACCCTCAAAGGTTAATTTTTCCTCATAGTTAGAATGTTCACTACAATTAACCAATGAACATGTGTTAAATTTTTGTAGTTATGAAGTTCTTACATGTGTGATGAGGAGATCACCTGTAGCATGCTTTATAAAGTTATAAATGGAAAACAATCACTTCATTAGGCATAATTTCTTAGTTTTTTTACAATATATGCAAAAAGATGTAATTCAAAGAGTATAGATGTGCTTTATGCATTAGAAAATAAAAGCTATGATATATTATTTTGCTGCCATTCTCAGAGAGGAATCTTTCTGGGGATGCCAAACGATAGTGACCGTGTTCTCCTACTAAGTCTCTGAAATATTATTCTAAAATGTAGAATGATAACTGAAAAAACAGGATATAGTGGAAGGACACCAGCTAGATGAGGAGACAAATCACAGTGGGTCAGACATTCCTTTTCTTTATTTTTTTGACTTTTATTTGAGACAGGGTTTCTCTGTGTAGCTTTGGAGCATGTCCTGGAACTCCCTCTGTAGACCAGGCTGTCCTCAAACTCACAGAGATCCGCCTGCTTCCGCCTCCTGAGTACTGGGATTAAAGGCGTGCGCCACCACTGCCTGACCAGATATTCCTTAATATGGTAAATACTTAATGAGTCCCTACTATAAGATTCAGGTGCTGAAAAACAAGAAAAAATAAAACAGAGGTGGTCTGCTCTTATAAAACTCATAATTCAATAGGAAAGATGTATTTTGTAATGACCGAAGTGCAATTTATGATAAACATAATAGAAGAGAGACGTACAAGATACTTTGAGAATTGATATCTATCAGTCAGACCAAACCTAATCAAGTACAGGGAACTTTCCCTTAGAGAAGCGAGTTTTAAATAAAGCCTAAAGAATCCCTATTAGCCAGTTGACAAGGTCAGGGGTGCAACTCCCTCCCCCCAAGTGTGTGTGAGTGAGTGAGTGTGTGTGAGTGTGTGTGTATGTGTACAGAGTAAACGTGCTGAGTAACAGGAAAGAAAGGAAAGGTGGTATCAGGAGAGAAGAGAGAAAATAGGAGAATACACAGCAAAACTCCAGTGATTTGGCTAAAGATAGGTGGATGCCTCTTGAAAGAAGAAGGCAAGAAATGGACGGAGGCTGGAGAGCCAAGGAGGAGGCAGATCATATAGGGGTTCGGAACGTAACCCGAGAGCAAGGGGCCATTGCTTAAGGATCATGACACAGTAGTGTGTGTAATGACAAATAACTTCTACTATTGTGTAGAGAAAGGACTAGAAGACTAAAGGGGATTTAGAGAAAGTAGTATTGTGGTGTTTCTGTTTCAGGACTGACTTTCACTGTGTAGTTCAGGCTGGACTGGAAGTCTACATCCTCCTGCCTCTACCTCCTACATGCTGGAATTATATGCATATGTCACCATTTCTGGCTAGGATACTCTTAAAGTAGCCCCAAAGAACAAGGTGGTTTTAATGGTTAGGACAAGATTATGTGCCATTATTTAAAAAGATAATGAATTCTAATTGGATGTACAGCGTAAGGGAGAAGGAAGAGTCAAGGACCCTAATACCAGCTAGATGATGGTGTCATGTGCTTATAGGAGCATCCTAAAGAGAAGCACAGTTGGGGACAGAATCAAGAGTTCTCTTTGGGTGGGTTCAATGTGAGTGCCATTATTCCACCCAAACAGCAATTTCCACTAAATAACTTGTGTGGGAGAGGTGTGCATATCCATACATGTGAGCATGTGTCCAAGTGGCAGTGTGTGTGCACGTGTGGAATTCAGAGGTCAGGGTACACGTATGTGCATGCTTGTAGAATCCAGAGGTCAATGTTGGGTGTTTTGCTAAATTGCTCTCCACCGTATTTCCCGAGACTGAGTCACAGACCCTGAGGCTTGCTGGTTCAGTTGGACTAGCTGGCTGCTAGCCCCGAGAGGCCCTCTTGTTTTCAGTTCCCCAGTCCCGGCGCTAGGTGCCCCTTCTGCACTTAGCTTTCTTACATGAGTGTGGGGACCAAAGTCATGTTCTCATTCTTACACAGCCAATAGCGCTGACTAAGGTACCTCTCCAGCCCCATACATCAGAACTTGTACATTGTATTGTTTGAAACAACAGCAAGGTTGATGGAGAATAAGGAAAAGCTGACTTTAAGGACAACATGCCAGGTTTGGTGAAAACTATCTGATTGTAATATACAATGGTCAAGGAAAATAAAAGGAACAAACTTAACACGACAGAATATCCATTATATATTAAAGCTTCTTCCTACATGAATACACTGTAGTTTGATATACAGTAAGTATGACTGCAAGAGCAATGAAATCATAGCAACACTATGTCAAATAATAAAGGCTTCACTCCTAAATATTTGACAAAATTACAGAACTCTCCTCTTGGAAAGATAACAATCAGAATTTATGCAGGACCCCAGTTTTATAATTTATTTTAGAGTGTACTGTTAGCATCATCATTCATTTTCTATGTTAATATTATTTTGTGTATTTTGGAGATAATTTATCATTAGACTAAAAATGCAACTTATAAAGAGCAAGATTTCTTTCACTCTATTTCAAGTATTGTGCATTATAATAAACTCTTTCCATGACTGTCCAGACTTGGAACCCTAGGTACATGGAGGGAGACACTAGAAAGGTGAATACACTGTCTGCCTTATAGTCTGCCTTCTCCTACTGACTGCCTCTCTAGCAGACCCTGGGGAGTGACAAGGAAAATGGGCTGGCTTAGCTGGTCAATGGCAAAAATAAAATGAAGGTGAGAGAAACTCGACGGGAAGAGGAAATGGGGGCAGAAGGGCACTACCCTGTCCCCACAGCATGCACCCCACGCTTGCCTGATTGAAAGCTGACCACTAGACCTCCAAGCTCCACGTCAGAGAACCCATGTTGCTAACACGGCCACCTTCCTACCTGACTGTGTGGCCCTGGTTCTTTAGCATTTTAGGGGCTCAGTGAAATGAAGGACTGCATGCGACGGCCTCTATGATCTTCCCAAGTCCAGGCATCTACCAGCACTGGTTTGTGAGAAACACCCTATCATAGAAACCACGCTAAACAAGGTTAAAAGTCTTCACCTTTGAAGACTCCTAAAATGTTTACTGCACCATTCAAACTATCCGCCGCCCTTTCCTAGCTCGGCGAGGTCTTCCCTGTCCTTACTATTTACCTTTGACATCTTACCTACCTACTGCGGCCAGTCTCCTTCCCCCTCCTCCTTGTCCCCAGAGCACTTTCCACCTTTGAACACACTGATCACTTATTAAGCTTCGGTCTGATGGCCCAGATGCAAAAACAAAGAGAGCCGAGCTGAGGTTTGCGTTTGCTTTCATTCACTGCCGTGCAGTCTAGGACAGCGCAGAAAACCTAGGAGGTGCTTACTCAGCGGTTAGCGCTGTGGAGTGAATGACTGCGCGCCTCATACGAACCTTTTCAGAACAGTGCTTACTAACACAATTCAATCATAAAATGAGATGTAACCAATAATGAATATATATCCTAAAACAATGCTTGTTGCTTATGGAAGCATATTTTAAATAAATATATCATCTTAAATAATAAAAACCTGGAAAAATATAAACGAACAAACACTGGCTCACTGAACTGATTTGACCTTACTCTCAAAAGAAAGTTCATTTGAGATTAGGCAGGTTCAAAGTCTATGAATCATAAAGCAATTGAAAAACTAAACAGGAAATGATGCTTTTATGATGGCTGCCAGGAGTTAAAATATAACTTTTAAAGATAATGTTATATTTACATCAGGAATTTCTTAGTGATGATGTCTAAGGGCAAAAGGTTTGACTATAAAAGGAGATAAGAATGAACTGGGTATTCACTACGATTGCTACAACTGAATGGTAATTGAAATCTAAAAAATCCCTTGAACAGTCATCTTGAGAACAAACTTGGTAAGGGGTAAGAAAACTCTGTATATTATTTTATTTGTCATGATTTTTGAAAGATGATCCTGCTATGTATCCCAGCTGGCTTTGAGAAATTTTTTTTTTTCAAGACAGGGTTTTACTGTGAAGCCTTGGCTGCCCTGGAACTATCTCTGTAGACCAGACTGGCCTCAAACTCACAGAGATCCACCTGCTTTTGCCTCCCAAGTGCTGGGATTAAAGTTGTGTGCCAACACCTTGCCCAGCTGGATTTGAACTCCTGATCTTGAGTTTACCTCCTAAGTGTTATAAATGTTCACAACCATGTCCAACTCACATCTCATTTTGAATTGAAACTGTTAAATGAACTACTCGCTAGTACATTCACAATGGTAACAACACAACCACCTGCAAATTCTTCAAATACTAAAGAACTGCTTTTCATTCCGTACATTAGTTTACAAAAGAGAAATCTGAATCTCAGGAAAGGTAAGTTTTCCAGAGTTTGAGCACCATAACTTAGCTACTCTGTTGTTGCCAGTTGCTTCAACTACTTTGGAAACTAAAGGATAAGGGTCAATGGAACCAAGAAGTTTGAGCCATCCAAAGACCTAGGACTCTTGAATCCAGTTTGATGCTAACATCCATATTGCCTACTAGCATGTTAGAATGTCTTTTGCCTGCATCCTTTTAGAAAGTTTTACTAAAAGTCAAGTTTTACTATTGGCATCACTCAACTCTGTAGACTCTGAAAACACACACACACACACATAGAATCTTATTCCTTGACAGACATCACTGGCATCAACAAGCAGAGTTCCCTTGAATATTTACTTTGAAATGGATAGTAGTCCCTTAGATGAGTAAGTTCAGTTTGGTTTGCAAAAGCAAAAACCAAACTCTTGGCCCATGTGCTAACATTATCCTAATGGTTTTTCAACCCTAAATTTCTCACCTCACCAGAGCCTGAGGGCATTTGTACTGGTCTGTGTCATCAACACCTAACAAAATGCCCACTATACAGTAATCAATGATTTTAAGTGAAGGATCAATAAGGAAACGGCTCCCTGCTAAAGTTCTTCTGTTTGCTTGGACGTATTTTACAATGTAAAGTAATGCCATTAGTGGAGATTGATCTCCACATTCACTTAGCTGCTCATGCTGGGCTTTCAGTCAGTATAAAAGGGGTACAATGCCAACTTCTAGGAACTTAAACTCCAAGGTATGGCAATTAATTCCTTAAGGCACTTCCCTGATTTAATCTTCGCCAAGGAGATATATCCAGTGTTTATTCTGGGAAGTTACAATCAGGTCGTTGGTCTTCTCCTTAAATCTTTGAAGAAATTATCAGTTAGGGGAAAAATTGCATCCAAGTTATATAAGCAGTTGATGGGCAAAAGCAGTGGGCATCAGCCACCTTAGTCATCCTGTTTCACGTGCTATACAGTTCTCTTTATCTCTCTCCCTTTCCCTTCCTTTTATTAGAAATATGGTGAGAAAAATATGCATGAAAATTTTTAGGAAAAAGGGTCCTAGGAATTCTGTGTCACTTGCCTGTTCATTTTGGCCTTCCCCAGATAGGACTGGTTCTTAATAATGAGCAAACTGCATTGAGAAACAACGGGTAGGATTCTGGCCCCCTGCCTTCTCTGTGTGCTTTATATATAAAAAAAAAATCATCTTTACCATTTCCACTATGAAAAAATACACTTTTAATGCAGGAAAATTTCAAAATACAAGAAGTTTCAGTTTTAAAATCTTCATCTAATTTCCACCACTAGAAAGGAAGAGCCTTTGACGCCTTAGTGTGTTTCTAGTTTCGCAGAGACTGGCTCACTTCACATAGTTCCTGTTACTACGCTGTCACAGTTTCTCCTTGCCCTTTTCCTGGCAGCATTAGTATGGGTATTTTCCGGTGTTACTACAAACTCTGTAAGTGATGTTTACATTCCTACTCTCTTTTAAGACACTGTGTCACATGAAGGCAAGGTGGCTCAACACATCGGGGCACTTGTCATGCCAGCCTGGCAACACAAATTCAATCCCTGGAGCCTCTAGAAAGTTTGAAAGAGAACACCAACAATATAAGTGCCCTCTGGCTGTCGTGCATGCACGCTCTCTTCCACAGACACCATCTACTAATGCCCGTATGTAACAAAAGAACGAAGTTTAAAAGAGAGAGTGTAGCCGGGCGGTGGTGGCGCACGCCTTTAACCCAGCACTCGGAAGGCAGAGGCAGGCGGATCTCTGGGAGTTCGAGGCCAGCCTGGTCTACAGAGCTAGTTCCAGGACAGGCTCCAAAGCCACAGAGAAACCCTGTCTCGGNAAAAAAAAAAAAAAAAACAAAAAAAAAACAAAAAAAAAAAACAACCTAAAAGAGAGAGTGTTGTTTTCTCAGCCTTGCACACGTGGTTAAATATTTATGCCACTTCTCATTTTTAACAGAAGGAAATAAGGCAGAAATAGACACATCTGTACTTTATCCTTAATCTTTTACTTCTAATCACTTAAGATAAATTTCCTCAAATTGAATTAATGGATCAAACATATTTAAGATATATATGGCTACAATGTTTCTCTATTCATCTTAATGCCATCTTATTTTACTTTTATGAACATTCTATAGCCACAGTTTTTCAAAATACATTTGTGTTTTAATTTGTGCTTCTTTGTTGCTATCATGAATATTTCCGTATTCAACTTTTCAATTTTTAATGTACTATTTCCTTTTATATACGCATTGCCTATTTTTATTTTTTCCCAGTTATATTTGAGTCTTTGTATTATTCCTATCCATTTATATGAGTTTCTTTACATATTAAAACATAGGTCTTCTGTAATGTTTCAAATGAATAGGTATTCAGCTTATTATTGCATTTAAAATCAAAAGACTTCTGTGTTTCTGGATATAAAACAATTGTTTATAATTATTTCTACATCATATTTACTTTTAGGATCCTTCACTACCCCTTCCAGTCATTACAACTTTACGTCTGAACTTTTAAATTTCCCTTTCACCTTGGTGTCTGGCCATTGGCCGTCATCGTCAGGAAGTGCAGGTAATAGCATGCCTTATACTGAATGTTTTCTAAAACTTGCCCCATTCGCTTCTTCAAGCTATAGATCCTTATATTGCCTCTGGTTTAGCAATGCTGAAATCTGGGTAACTTGTCCAGAGCTATCCAGCAACAAGTGATGAAACTGGAATTAGACCTTCCTTAGCCCACTTCATTCTCAGTCCCATCCAAACTTACTCCTTTGTTCTACCAGTCTCTTAAAAGTCTTATAGTAGGTACAGAAGACAGTGCCTTCCTCAGGGGGATGATTTCCTAGTGGAGTTTGAAAGATAACACTAGAGGATCTTCGAGGAGATGTTTGGTGACAGAAATTTGACAAAGCTAAAGCTAATGCAGGCAGCTAACCTACTAGGCCAGCTTCAGTAAGCGGTTGCTAATGCTGCGCCCTCAGCACATGGTATTTTAATAAGATATGCAATCTTTATGTGAGCCACAAATAACAAAAACCCCATCCTCAGATAAAATTCTGGTATTTACCAAATTTAAAACAAAGCTAACTAGGAGTGGATGAAGGGTGGAAATCATCTCTGCCTAGAATATTTTATAAATCTCTCAACTTTAAATTAAGTGACTTTACAATTATCACCGTCTTACTTGAGCTGTGACTGCTGCTTTATAGGCCCAACGAGAGCAAGACCTCTTTGGAAATTACCAAATTGAAAAGTTTAGATTTTTCTTTTAACTAAAAAAAAAAAAAAATGGAAATTTATTTGTTTGTTTGTGAGCATGCATAGAGAGGTCAGAGAACAGCCTGCAGGAGTTGTTCTTTTCTACCCCGTGTGTTCTGGGAATCCCACTCACGTTGTCAGCCGGGTGGGAAGTGCCTTTGCCCAATGGGAAATCTTGCCCAGCAAAGAGTTTGGATTTTTCTGTAAAGCAAAGGACATGGTCAACAAGACAAAACGACAGCCCACAGAGTAGGAAAAGATCTTCACTAACCCCACAGCAGACAGAGATCTAATCTCCAAAATATACAAAGAACTCAAGAAATTAGACACCAAAAGAGCACATAATCCAATAAAAAAAATGGAGTATAGACCTAACCAGAAAACTCTCAACAGATGAATCTAAAATGGCTGAAAGACACTTAAGGAAATGCTCAACATCCTTAGTCATCAGAGAAATGTGAATCAAAACAACTCTGAGATTCCTTATTACACCTGTAAGAATGGCCAAAATCAAAAACACTGATGACAACTTATGTTGGAGAGGTTGTGGGGTAAAAGGAACACTTCATTCATTGTTGGTGGAATTCAAGCTGGTACAACTACTTTGGATGTCAGTGTGGCGATTTCTCAGAAAATTAGGAAACATCCTTCCTCAAGACCCAGTAATACCACTTTTGGGTATATATCCAAAGGATGCTCAATCGTGCCACAAGGACATGTGCTCAACTATGTTCATAGCAGCTTTGTTTGTCATAGCCAGAACCTGGAAACAACCTAGATGCCCCTCGACCGAAGAATGGATAAGAAAAAAATGTGGTACATTTATGTAATAGAGTACTACACAGCAGAAAAAAAAAAATGACAGCTTGGATTTTGCAGGAAAATGGATAGAGCTAGAAAACATTATTTTGAGTGAGGTAACCCAGACACAGCAAGACAATTATCACGTGTACTCACTCATAGGTGGATTTTAAACATAAAGCAAAGAAAGCCAGCCTACAAACCACAATCCCAGAGGACTTAGACAACAATGCAGACACTAGGAGAGACTTACAAAGATATAATCTACTTGGAAAGTAGAAAGTAGAAAAAGACAAGATCTTCTGAGTAAATTGGGAGCACCGGGACCTTGGGAGAGGATTGAAGGGGAGGGGAGAAGCAGGGAGGGGAGCAGAGAAAAATGTAGAGCTCAATAAATATCAATAAAAACAAGAGTTTGGATGTTTCTAATGCAGGATTTTAAAAAGCAATCCGGTGGTGATGTGAGTTAGGGTACAGTCGTTCAATGTCCTTGTCACTTAGATAGTCGTATATCTTTCACACATAAAAGTCAGTTACACATAAATGGGTGGACACTGTAATATGGTGGATCCTTTATTGTTAGCACAAGTGAATCATCTGCTGTGCACTGGGATCCTATGATAGTCTTTTCCTCTCAAGTCAAGTGAGTTCATCAAGGTGAACTTTGCTCCTCTTTCAGAATATATTAAATTTGAACTCAAAGTAGAAATAGAAGAGCTAGGAGAAGAGGAAATTCATTCTTATAGGAATCAAGGAAAGAGACACAATTTACAAGAGGGTCATGAGAAGAACTTGAATAGTTAGAAATCTTAGGAGAACACATGTTAGTTTTACATCGCTGTCATGGACTATCTCAGAGAAACATTCAAAGCAGAAAGGGTTTATTTTGATTCATGATTTTCAAGATGTCAGTCCACAGGCCAGGCTGAAGAGCATCATGGCTGCGATTATGTGGTATAGCACAGCTGTTCACATCATGGCCCTCAGCAAACAAAGGGAGGCAATGAAGGGAGACTAGGAAAAACATAATTATGAGGATAGACCACCTTCCTGGAACTAAGTTCCACCTTCTAAATTTCAGTGAAACCCCAATAGCCCAGCAGAGTAGTAATTCACCACTGGATCAATCCACTCATTAGGTCAGAGCTCCATGGCCCAACCACTCCCCAAAGCCCAGCCCCTAAATCCTACTGCATTGGGTCCAAGTCTTCAACACAGGGAGATTCACATGTAGGAAAAGCAAGTCCCCTGAGAGGTACAGTGCACTGGCTGAAGTAAGAGTGAACATAGATGTGTTGGGGGAGATGGTCTAAGGAGGCGAGGCAGAAGAGTAGAGAGACGTCTGTGCTATCGTCCTGAAAACCTAATCAATTCTTAGATGGGATGTAAGAGGCTGTTATAGCATTTCCAAAGCCTAGTCATAAGGTGAAAAGTTTCATGAGATTCAAACTGGTAGGGCAAAAATGTCCTACAGTCATGTTCTAGAGTGTAGGGTGGCTAAGGGTGAAGGTGTGGGGTGGTACGTGCCTGTACGCCAGCATTCCAGTGACTCAAACTGGGATACTGAAAGTTCAAAGTCAATTTGGAAATCGATATTGAGACAAAAAATAAGGAGGGAAAGAAAAAAGGAGGATAGTTGTCACAGCACTTTCCTGGGTCTGATGCTTTTTGACAAATGTTGTAGACCTGCTTCTACCCGGGAACTGAGAACAGCGGGAATAACAACAACTCCATCAGTTCGTGTGAGGATTAAATGAGTTTATCCTGTTGATGTGCTTGGTGTAGTTTCTCCTACGTGACCAGTGCTAAAGAAATGTGAGTTCCCGTGGTCCCTTCAAGAGTGTACAGGACAAACATAGGAGAGGTGCAGCCTCTAGTGAGACAGCAAAAGCACCAGCAAGACTGGGAATGCTTAGGATGAATGTGAGGATTTACATATGTTTGCCCCAGGTAGACTACAGGTGCTGTGCATGAGAACAGCCAATTAGAAAAGAGAAAAACAACCCTCCCCCGCCTAAAACAAACAAACCCAAAGGAAGCCGAACAAAACAACCAGTGAACTGTTAGAAGGTCTATAACAATATTAGTTTTTTTTTTTTAAATCAGTTACGTGTACCCTCCCAAAAGAGTCAAAGCAAGGATGTTTTTGGGTAAAAAGTGAAAAAAAAAATGGCTTTGAAATTTATTAAAGGAAGAAGTAACACTTTCACACCCCGCGGCAACAACGGCAGGGGGTTTTCTTTTTCTCAATGGTTGCAGCAAGTCCAGAGGCAAGGGTACAAGTTAGATAATGAAAGTTAGAGCTTACAAAACAACCACTTTCCTTATGTTTTACAAAAGAATGAAACAGAGGATTTAAAACTGCTTTGTGAATTTGAATTAGGAAGATTGCTTTTACTTCTGGCCAGTTTGAAAAAAATCTCAGAACGAATATAAAAGGTGAATACACAGAGAAATAGCGACCAAAGTAATGTGTTAAAATTATGTTTAGTAATCCACTTGAACTGTAAGAATTTCAAATGCTCTGGAGGAACATGAACATTGATTTGATAGCTAAAAGCTCAAAATTTCACATAATTTCAAATACCATTGCTACACCGAAATGATCCATTTATGTACTGGAAATCTTCCTCTTTGTTTCTGGTTGTTTTTTTTTTTTTTTTTTTTTTTGATAAAAGATAAACAGATATACCTGAAAAACTATGAAATATACTAAAGAACACCTTCCGCACAGGGATTCTCTTCAAGGAAGGGAAATTTTAGTGACTGGGCAGGGTCTGCATTGTTTAATTGACTATCGGATGTTATGCATAGAAGGTGTCCTTTAAGTTTCCACTTGCAGAGAGCCAAGATCTGTCCACAAATAACTCCATATATGGAAGTGTGTGTCTCTGATGATTCCTGAGATATGAGTTTGTCAACTCGACCTTTGTGAGGGGAGCCCAGGCTGCGCATTTCGTCTAGAAATCCAACCTGTTTCGCAATTTCTCCTGCAATATCCTTGAGTCAAGCTGGGCCAGGAGCTGGTTAACCTCCTGGTCATGCTCGCTGACTGGGCGGGACTGTGTCTGGGCGTAGCTTGAGCACGCCAAATGTACTCTCCTGTCCTCAGAAAGCCCGAGCACACTCAAGCAGCGGTTTCCAGGAGCCGCTGTCCCCATCTTCCCAGGTTCCACTACACTCAGGGTCGCATCTTCCAAATCCCACGTCTTGGCGGACTTTGCGAAGGAAAGCGGAGGTAGAGACTCGAGAGGTAGGCAGTTCCCAGAAAGGGTTCCTTGCTCTGGATGCCTAAGCCTGGTCCGGGGGGGGGGCATGGGTCTAGAAAGTCCGTTGGGAACAAGTGGCCACTTCTCCAAGTCGCTCCGGAAGCACCCCCTCTCTCCCCCCCCCGGCGGTGTTTCGGCGCCAGCCCGGGGCGGTGGATCCTGCTACCTAGCTCCTAGCCGCCGGCGGGTGGAGGAGTGCACTGGGGTCGAGGGGACCCGGCAGGAGGGGCGGCGGGATTCAGAGTCCATAACACGGTCCACGTGAGTGACTCTGGAGTTCCCCGGGCTGAGTTACTCCAGACCTAGACCAGGAGCATCAGGGCGGGGCTCCTGCTCACCGCTGGGCTCCGCGGGGCAGTGAGGTCAGCCTAGGCTCTGTGCCCCAGCGGGCATGTATTTAGCTGCTGAACTGTGGTTTCTCCCCAGGTTGTGATGGAGCTTGAAGAGGACCTGAACGGAAGAGCAGACAAGAACTCGAAGATGGGCAAAAAGAGGTAGCCGGATTGTTTCACTTTAATACTGAACAGGTCTTGTACATTTGAGCAATTAGTTTGTAGCCTCCGGGACTGCCCTAAATGATTAGTGGTTGTTATTTCAACCTTCAGAAACATAAACCAGTCACTGGAAGGAACTCCTCTGCTTGGAGCAGCCCTTCAGGTGTGTGTGACGAAGGAGGCTCCTGTTCAGCTTCCAGGCCGGCCACGGCTCACACCCTTTTAGTTTTATAACCTCAGCTTTATGAGCACTGTTGATCGCTCGTGCACCTGTGCCATATGCTGCTTGGGTCTCTGCCGTGGTCCATTATTTTGCTTCTGATAAAGAAACTCTGTAGAAATCACCTGTTTGTGGCAAAAGAAAGAGAGGCAAACGTTACATTTTGTTTAGCTGCCAATAGCTGTTTTTATATAAAGTGGTTGTATTACCACAGAAAGAAAGAAGCTATGTCTTGCATTCAGAATTCTCCGAAGGCTGATTAACTGATTAGAACTTCAAGGATGGGGAGAGGTAGGAATGTTGCTGGTCTAGAACCTGCTCACAAATTATCCTAGGCAGTCTTCAGCCCCTATAGTACCCTTGTTGTCAGCCTGCCTAGCATTCCCATAACTGTCTTAGCCAAGCAGATCCCAAGCATCCCTTAACACACACCTTAGAATGTCATCAGATACCCTCTGGGACCGAGAACTGGCTGCCCGTTGAACCCACCAAACACACTGAAGTGTGCTGGTTTACGACTCTTCCTTTGCAGTCCATCAGAAGGGAGATCAGAAACAAGCTCTCCTAGTGACATATCTGGTTTGTGAATACCATTACTCAGCACTCACCTCCATCTGGGCTCAGTCTGAAGCACATACAACCACAGTACAGCTGTCCCTTAAGAAAAACCAGTGTCACAACAAAAGGGGGATTCTATTTAAGAGATACTAAAGAACCATGACCAGCAAATGTGTTGTGTGAGCGCTAAGTCGGAGTTCAGTGAAGACAGAGAGCATACTCGGGAACTTTGTGGGTTGGATTCGAAGTCATCTCAGCATTGAGGTTATGTTTCTTAGGTATGATAATGATGGTGGAATGTCTGAATATTCCACTAATATTTCTAATATTTTAGCTTAATAGTTTTGCAGAATCTTAACAATTTATAACACATACATTTTGTATGGATAAATAGTCGAATATTAGCAATTTATGAATCTAGGTCAATTATATACTAACCTTGACAGTTTTGTTGACAGAAAATGGAGAACTAATAATAGTACTACCTGGATTATATGCATTTACATACATTCTTCACAAATAGTTATTTGTTGTTTTTTATTTGTTTCACAGTATTGTTCAAAACCAAGGCCCTGCGCACTCTATACAAGTGCTCTAAAATAATGGTTGATCCCTTTGTAAAGACTGTGCTGATGGGGGTGGAAAATAGTCTAGGGCTGAGAACTGCTGAAAAAGTACATCTTCAGCCGGGCGGTGGTAGCAGCACTCGGGAGGCAGAGGCAGGCAGATCTCTGTGAGTTCGAGACCAGCCTGGTCTACAAGAGCTAGTTCCAGGACAGGCTCCAAAACCACAGAGAAACCCTGTCTTGAAAAACCAAAAAAGAAAAAAAAAAGTACATCTTCAAACCATACAATATCCTAAAAGTCTGAGAAGTATCTTACAGTGTGGAGCTCAGCCCTGTAACTTGTTTAAATCTTGGGTTTAAGGATTTCATTCTTCTGCAGTCTTCTCGTCCCTGAGAGAAAAAGTTTGCCTTCCTCAGAATTGTTTACACATTGTGTGGGGGATGCTTACTCAGTGCCTGGGATATTAGTATAACATCCCCAAACAGCATCGATTTCAGAGAACGGGAGCATAAAAGGCATAGAACTAAAACTGGGCTGTTTATGGTTATTGTTCTCGTCTCTTTCTGGGTTCCGGGATACTGAATATGCCTGTAGAGAGAATGGGGTGAAATCAAACATGGAGATATTTATGTGTAGTCCGTCCATTGTCCATCTAACTCAGACCAGATGCAAATGACCTCTGACCTTTTCCTTTAGAATTTTTTTTTTTTTTTTTTTTTTTTTTTTAGCACTGGGATGATGGTTCCGTCTGTAAAATGATTGCCATACAAGTGTAAGGACTCGAGTTCTAGCTACAAAATGCCACATTAAAAAAAGCTAGGTGTGTCATCTGTGCCTGGGATCCCAAGGTTGAGGACCAACAGTCTAAGCAAATTAGACTGTTGATTATTGCTGATTGGTCTAAGATCCAAATTCAGTGAGTGTCTGAAAAATAAAGTGGAGAGTGATTGCAAAAGTTACTGAGTTTTTCTTTTGAACACCATTTTGTCAAACGAAGAGAGAAGACAAACTTACTTTTTGAACTTTAAAATGCATGTAAAAGTAAGGCTTTCCGTTCTAACACAGAAATAATGAAACTGTATGGTGAGTTTACTTTTCATCGTAGGTGGCAGTTACGTGTACTGAAAATGAGGTAGGGAGTCATCTGAATCTGGGTTGAACCTTTATGTCTGAGGACAGCTTTCTGCCTGTTTACAGAGCATCGTCTCTAGACTCCATTTCTTCCCATAATGGTTCACTTAGTGCTGCATATTACCCGTTCTCAATCAGATTTCCTCTGAGGCTGATTTAATTATTCTGTTTCTTAGGCTAGTGTGCTCAGCATCGGATCATCACTTTGCTCTATTAGGAAAGAATAATATTCAATCGATAGATAGGATGCCTAGTGATACAATTACTCAGGTGACAATCAAGGCAATCAATACTAAAAGCATGAAGAATTTTGTAATTGGAATAAAAAAGTAAAGCATTACTGTTAGTGTGTGTTTTTTTCATTGAAAAAGTGTGTGTGTGTGTGTGTATACACATCGTGGAAAATTAATAAATATCTAAGGTACAAGGATCCCAGTTTTTACCAGTAGCCATGCTGGCTTCTAAGATATATGCAGACATATTTACATTTAAATCTCATGTCATACTATTAAGTTTTTATTGACTAATATAGACATGAATTTTGTCTTGTCGTTTAGCAAAATCTCTGTAAATTGATTTACTAATTTAAAGTTTGACATAATTTTTAAAGTTTTATGTAATTATTCTTCTGTATTTTCAGTAAAAAGGAGAAGAAAGAAAAGAAACCGGTGGTCAGTGTGTTTACAATGGTGAGTTTTGAATTTCTTACTACAATACTTTCAAATTTATCTCCTCCTTCTGTCCCCTAGAAAAGAAATAAACCATCAGTTTAGGATTTCCTTGGAGACGGTAGTAATGGGGAGGTAAAGCTAGACTGGAGTTCTCCTGTTTTCAAAGGAAGGCTGTTTATAATTTGGCATCTGGATTGTGACTTCGTAGGCTCCCCTTGTTGCTTAGCAGACACACCTTCTTGCCTCAGCTTCGGTATTATCCTTATGAGTTACGCCTCTGTGATCTATGGCCTCCATAGACATCTTTCCTTGTCATGATCTTTGCCATCTGAAAATGGGAGATGGCTACATTGCGTGACATTTTTAATGCTCCTTACACCCTGGCAGGGTCAAAGTCCCAAATAGTTACAATAATAAAAAGTAGCAATGGCTTATTTATTATGATGATTTGGCATATGCCATTATTCCTCTGTGCTGAATGGCTGAAAAATGTAAAACTTGAAAGAATTACACAACTATTTAGTTTTTCTGGTTGCAAGCTAGTTGTTTGGAAGCCTTTTTAAAGCTCATATGGCAGGAATTTTATTTTATCTCTATTTCCTGGAGCACTTCCTTTTTTCTAAGGTTCCATGCAAACGTACCTGAACTGTTCCAGGCCTTGGAGCCTGGGAGAGTGCTCAACCATTTGATCTTGCAGCACTCTTATAATTCACCCATCCATAGGAGATGAAAAAGTGCCGTGGAAAGTGTGTCTTTGTACACTCAATCTAAAAATAGCTTTAGGTAGGAAAACAGTTTTCTGACTTGAACTGAAGACTGGTTATCTTAGACCATCTACGTCTTTTTCTGCTTACATTTGCTCTCACAAGGCTCCCTTGGTTTCACATCTCCACGCCTCTTTTTGCCCTTGTCATTATTGTTGCTGGTGGTTTTGACACAAGGGCTCAAGTATCTTGGCCTCTAACTCCCTGTGTAGTTGAGGATAACCTTGAATCCGTGATCCTCCTATGTGCTGAGGATACAAAGCATACCACGCAGGTCATCACAGAAATAATTCTTGACTCACCAAATGACAGCTTTTTGTTTTAGATTTTATTCTTTTAAAAGATTTCATTCTTATATACTTGCACAGGGAGAAACATTTATGCTAAACTTTTATGTTGGATTCATTTTTCAAATTTAATTTGTAAATTTAGTTTGATATGAACATAGTTCTGTCTCATTGTTTGGGTTTTTGTTGTTGTCCTGTTTGGGTGCCAGGAATCCACTCAGGGCTTTTGTGCATGCTAAGCGTACACTACCAGAAAGCTGCATCTTTAGCACTGTAGTTTATTTATTCTAGTTTATAGGTTATAATTCCTTAAAGACTTGAAATTTTTATATTTCAGAAAATGTACCCTGACTGCTATACAGAGTTAGTGCTATCAATATTGAATTCAAGCCACAATGAGAGAGAGAAAGAGAGGGGGGTACCTACAGAGACACATGCACACAAATAAAGAGTTTGCATGTGATGTCATGATAATCTCACATGTACAGCAATATGTACCAGACATTGTTACAGTTGCTTCCCTTACAAGCTTATTTCATCCTTAAGCATTTTCTTGCCCCCAAATACCTATAGGATGAGGACGAAGGGAAAGTATCCTAAGCCTTTTGAAGGGGTGTTGTGTGTCTTTCGTGTTGTTCTAGTTACATTGATAAAAAGCAACATGTGGAAGAAAGGATTTCCTTCATATTTCAGGTTACAGTTTATCACTGAGGGAAGACATGGTAGGAACAGAAACAGAAGCCGTGGCGGAAAGTTGCTTACTGGCTTGCTTCTACCTCACATACTTTTCTTACACAGCCCAGACCCACCTGCCTAGGGATGGTGCCTCTCACAGTGGGCCAAGTCTTCCTATATCAATTATCAATCAAGAAATTGCCCTACAGATGCGGTCATAGGGCAATCCAGTGGGGACAATTCTACAGTTTGGTTCCCTCTTCTTGGATATGAAACCAACCAAAATTAGCTAATACAGGTATCTTTCTCTTGTCCCAAAGACTTGATGTGGAAAACCAAACCCTAAAATGCTATATAAAACCTATAAACATAGGGATATAATCAGAAATTTTTAGGGTAAAGTTCTAATATTATTACAATGTTTATTAGTATTGAGGATTTCAAAGAGCCAGAGTCTAATGACTTCCTAAGATGACTCAGACACAAGATAATGTCCTACTCACAACTAAGATGTACTCAATTAGCAATAATTCCATCTGAGATAAACCTCGTTGGCTATGACACTATCTCCCTGAAAAGCCACAGCTAAGATTTACTAGCAGAAGAATGCAAAGCAAGATCAGTAATGACAAAAGTCACTTGGTGCAAGGTTCAAAGAAATCAGGCATAGGCTCCCAGAGTTATCTACTCCAAACACCCATGTCCTCAGCAGGGAGTTGGAAGCGGTAATAGTAGAAGCACAGGGCTTTCTGTCGGTGACTGCTTCAGCCACAGGGCCAAGGTTACAGCAGATGCACAGGGCTTTCTGTCGGTGACGGCTTCAGCTACAGGGCAAGGTCGCAACAATGCACAGGGCTTTCTGTCGGTAACTGCTTCAGCCACAGGGCCAAAGTTTTCACTGGGGGCTGAGCATGAAGGAACTTTCCGTCAAGTAGGCACCAAAATTGCAGCTTCACGAGGAAAGCAAGTCATTCAGCGTAATCCACACTGCAAACTGGCCACGGTTACCAGTTGCAGTGATGGAACCTTCCCAGATCCACCTTCTAGATGGCAACCAAGTACCAACCATCTAAGCGGTTCTTTCTAGACATTTCTGAACTCTTTCTGCCTCCCGAGTTAATTTATGTTTAGGAGTCTTGAGAGAATAGTTACAAAGAAAATAACTCCCTCAAAATTTTATACTGGGTTTCCCTTTATGTCAGGCCTAGTTTTAGTCTTCACAGAAACACAAACGTAGAATAAACTTGAAGTCAAGTGGGGAAACTGGACACGTGAAAGCGAAAGCAGGCTAAACGCAAGTAGTCTGCAGTTCCCCTGAGATTACACGCGCTGCTATCAGGACGGCAGATTTTACTCTAAGCCGTCTACATAATACATCACATTAGCCACCACTGCACTAAATAGACGATACCATCCGTGTCGGGAACCAGTCATTTGTAAGTACCTTCCGTGCGCTGTTTGATTTCAACCTGTGCTGTGTAAGCTTCTCTTGCCCTGATGCATTGCTGGACAAAACGCACACTAAGAAGTTAAGTGCTGAACTCCGAGTCACAGTTACGTAACTATTATAGCGGAGGGCCCAACTTTTGCCCAGCTCTGCATGTAGACTATTACTTTTAAAAACTGTAGTTGTTTCTGACAGCTGACGTTTGGTTAACATGTAACCTTTCTGAGGCTGAAGAGTTCTTTGTTAATGCTCTTATCTTCTGACCATCTGGTCACTGAGGACTTTGCCACCTGGCTTAGTGTCTTCCTTTCCACTCCTGAGCCTCTTACTCACTGTGTGACTTTTATTGTCATATATGTGAATAACCACTCCTTGACCTTTATGACATTAACCACCTCAAAAACCTACGTGAACTTGGATCTGTTCTCTCCTGTTTTTCATGTTAACGCTGATACCCAGGTTTTCTTTTTTGGCGTGTTTATTTAGGCAGAGTCTTGCTGTGTTGTCCAAGCGGCCTTGAAATTAACTTATATTTCTTTTTCCTTAGAAGTAAGCGATCATAGGTGTGAGACACCACTCCTGGGCCAGTTCTTACCACACATCACTTACTTGGACTTCGGTTCCTACCTCATTTGCCTTTTCTAGGCCAGATATAGCTATCATCATCCTTCTTCTTCCACATCCTCATTCTCTGAACGGGGTTTTGCTAGAATGACAAGTCTCTTCAGTCTCTGTTGACAATCAACTTGAATGTTTTAGAATTTGACTTCTATTCCTACCACTCACTCAGTTCAGTGGGCATTTGAGAACTCCGTCTGTCCTAGACACTGTCCTTGTCACTGGCCACCAAACTGTTTCTGGGATGATACGGTGTGGTTTCCTCCCAGAGTCACCTTCGCCTTTTAGCAGTTCCTCACCCTTTGTCCTCAGAGTCATGGACGAGGCTGGCATTCATCTGCTTCTACACAGATATTTCTAAAATGTGTTTGGTCCTTGTGCAGAATGCTCTTTCTCACGTCTGTCTTCTGCTCACTTACAGGGATGTTCTTTTCCAGTTGACACCACGCCTCCCTTGTCAGCTTCACTTACCTACTCCACCCACCCTTCTGTTTTAGGAACCTTGTTACCTCAGACTCGGTATTCTTTGACTCAGTTCTGATGTCCCCACTCATACTCTGTGTTTATCAGTTATACTAATGGGTGAGGACCTGGGTCCTCTCCTTCTAAGAAAGTGTTGGAGGAGGTCGCTTCTTGGTTCCCGGCTGCTCATCAGCTCAGCCCTGAAATAATCACACAGAAACTATATTATTTAAACCACTGCTTGGCCCATCAGATCTAGCTTCTTATTGGTTAACTCTCACATCTTAATTTAGCCCATCTCCATTAATCTGTGCATCACCACAAGGTCGTGGCCTACCAGCCAAGTTTCAGCACATCTGTCTCAGGCAGCAGCTCCATGACTTCTCTTGAGTCCGCTTCCTTTCTTCCTGCATTCACCTTAGTTTTCCCTGCCTAGGCCTGTTCCCCTATAGCTCTGCTATAGGCCCAAAGCAGTTCCTTTATTTATCAATGGTAATCACACCATACAGAGGGAGATCTCACATCAAGAAAACTTCTGTCTATAACATCACGATCAAATATATCAGTTTCAGTTACAGTGTCTGGTTCCTTCTGAGGAGAGTTTCTCCTGTATTATCTCTCTATTGGGACTGCATTCATTTTCTGCCGTGCTGCTTCAGAAGGCACCGATAGATAGGCTTAAGATAAACTTAATGCTCTTCTGGTTCTGAAGTGAACTTAAATCAAGGCGTCAGGAGGATTTCATTCCTGTTGGAAGTCCCTAAGATTGTGTTCTCCTTCCCATTTTGAGTTTCTAGGGGGCACTTACATTCCTGTGCCCCCTCCTTGTGTCTCTCACCCTCCTGCCTTAGAAGCATCTCTGTGATTACATATGCCCCAGGATAATCTTCCCAAACCCATAACACTTGTGGTCCATTTCATCATGTCAAACAATATAAGAAAGAGCATATCCACAGACAGGGTCCCAGGGCTAGATCGTGCGTGTGTTAGGAGTAACCTCCTTCGTCTCTCGTTCCTGGTAAGGCTTTATCCTCTCAGCCACTCTTTCCTACAGTGTCCATGCTCCGGTTTTATACTTCTCAAGACCTACTTGTCAGAGTCACAAGAGATCACTCAGTCCCTTCCTTAAGGTGTTGTAATGCTTTTCTTCTCTACTTCAGGCTGGTAATGCTCCTTCCTTTCTACTGAAGGGGAATTTGGGAGCAAAAGCCAAGCTGTTTTCTAATATACAAATCACTTATGGTATGACTTGTCTTATTTATGAATTAATCATAGAAAGAGATTCTGCCCTTTCTGTTCTTACTGCAGTGTTCATTCTTTAATGGACACCAAATTCACATCTACCCAAGCACCTTTGCATGCATACTAAACAAATCCACTAAAGAATCTTTGCATATGCTCTTCTGAATGGTTTTGTTTTTTTTTTTTTTTTTTTTTTTTTTTTNTTTTTTTTTTGGTTTTTCAAGACAGGGTTTCTCTGTAGCTTTGGGGCCTGTCCTGGAACTAGCTCTTGTAGACCAGGCTGGCCTCAAACTCCCAGGGATCCACCTGCCTCTGCCTCCCAAGTGCTGGGATTAAAGGCGTGCACCACCACCACCTGGCTAAATGCGTTGTTTAGAGATCCGCACACGATAAACCGCATTCTTCTTGTTACTGAGGTCTTGGCTCAGGGAGGTGTTCCCTGAGCTGCCAGTCTGAACTCACTGACCCTGTAAGTCCCTGTCTGAGTTTGAAGTTTTAGCCTCTAAATGCTTAACCACTTCCTCACTTCTGACACTTCTTCCTGAATGTGTGCTCATGAGAGTGGGGTGTCTTTACGTTTTGTTCTCTTTTGCTCCTCAGAGGTCTAGAACAGTGTCTAGAGACTTAATAGGTACCTAGATACTGAGTGGATAGCGACCATATCTATTTCTAATTACCAGCTGCACTCAGTTTAAGCTTCTAAAGAACAGATGACATATGTTACCCACCATTATTGCCAGTACTTAGAACCAAATGCGAATCTTCTTGTACCTTGTTGAACAAGTTTCAAAGGTTGAATGAGTGAATGAACTGCACTGATCTTCCTCTCTAACCCAGGGGTCACAGTAAGGTCACACTGGTAAAAAAACACTGTAATTCTTATCTAAACTGTGTTCCTGCCTGTAATATCCACGCTTCCCTGGGATGACTAGCCTTCAGCTTTCAACACCAGTTACCTGTGTTTTGTGCTCATGGTTTACTTTCTCTGTCTTTTCTGTCAGCCTCTAACCAAGTATTTTCCATCTCCTTTTTTATTTTAAAATCTCTCAACTGTAGCCAGTTAATACCTTTATCCAGTCCTGTGTTGCACCTGATATGTTACAACTTTGTCTGCTTATTTTTTTGACTGTAAATTCTTATTGTTATGTTTGCAAACCAATTATAGTGATTGGGTATTTTGTGTTTCATACTACCTTCTTGATAAAAATTCCTGCATTGCATTGTAATCTTTGTAACATCTGTGTGATTTTTTTTAATTTTCATAAATACCAAAACTGAGGCTCAAATTCTTTAAATTATAATATAATTACATAATGTCCCCCCCCCATACCCTTTCCAACTCTGCCTGTCGGCCCCTTAAGTCCCTGGCCTCCTCTTTATATGATCTGTTTATATATACATCAATATGTTAATGCAACCTTCTGGGTCCGTTTAGTATTGTTTGCATATATATGATTTCAGGACTGACCACTTAGTATTGGATAATCAATTAGGGGTTCATCCCTGAGAAAGACTAATTCTCCTCTCAGCAGTTCTTAGTCCCCTCGAGTTCTTTGCCTGGAGGTGAGGCCCCCATGGAACTTTCTCCATTCATGTTAGCGTGTTTATTGGCATTGTCCTCGTTCAGGTCTTGTTTGGGCAAGTCTTACTGAGTTATCATGAGTAAAGTCTCCCTGTCATTTCTAGGAGACACACCCTCCCAGCAGATTTCCTGGTCCTCTGGCTCCTCCAATCTTCTGCCCCCTCTCTGCAGTGTTCCCTGTGAGACTCAAGGTTACTACGAGATTTTCTACTTGCACACCCCCAGTCTCTTTCCTAAAAAGTTGTAAAGTTGAGACATTTGATGGAAGTTTTCATTCTACTCAACGTTTTGTTACTCTTTTTCCCAAATCTCATGCTTTCTTCCAGAAGTCACAAAGAAATTAGAGAAAGCTGACTTATCTTTCTGTCTCTGTTGCAGAATCCACTCTTAGCTTATTCATTCCAGTCCGAGGTGAAGAGAAATACCTCTCCATGCTTTGTAAACCATCTTCTCTTTGCCAAGCCTTACTATGTAAAATGCCTAATATAAAAGGGTAGAATAGGAAACTTCAGACTCATACACACATCATGTATTGCCAGTGATTATTAACATGCTGCCTTGTCATGTTGCAGTTACATCCACAAGTTTCACGGTATTTCATATGTAGCCTTCTCATTTTATTAATTTCAACAGGTTTTCTGTAAAACTTTTCCTGTAAAATATATTTTCCCTATTTAGCAAAACGAGCAATACTTCCTTAATATTATAATTTTTTATATTGAAATTTCCAAATTATCTAATAATTATGTTTTATGGTTGATTTGTTCAAAATAAGCTAGTTGGTGACATCATCTTTAGAATGGCCTGAAAGGGATGAACCAGTGGCCTATAGAATGCCCCACCTGCTTATCTGGTTATGTCGCTTCCTTGTGACATCATTAGATTTAGTTTTCCATGCTTGCCGTTTTCTATATAGATGCTACATCTAAATGTTTTATTGCATTCATAAGAAACATTTTTAGTAAAAATATTACGTAGGGGAACGTTGTATCCCTTAGGACTCAGGACTCTAAAGACATTAAATGTTAAGGTATTCCCCACCTGTTTAAGGTAATCTCTGATCACTTGTTTAACATGGTGATTTCAGCTTGTATATACCTCCCCTAGCAATGAAAAAGAATTGTAGGGCATCATGACACTGTCTTGCTTCATTTACTAATTTTGTTTACTACAGCTGAGACCCTTTCTCAGGTTCCTGACACAATTACTTCCTTTATTTCGTAGGCTATTACTCTTGCTGACTTCCTGTGTTTTCACCACTTGTCTCTTTGTCTGGCTTACCTGTAAACTTAGGGCATCATTTGCATCGCGTTCCTCTAGTTGCCTTTTCTTTTCCTCTTTTTATCCCAAGGTCAAGAAAAGCTAACCGTCTATTTCTGTTGCTTTGTTTCCAGAGTTGTCTTTAGTCCACACCTCCCTTAGTCTTTCTACATGAGCTAATCCAATCCTATGACTACCACTATAAAGCTCTGCCTCTGATGTGGTGTTTTACTTCCTGGATAAGAATGCAAGCCATGCTCAGGAGATTTCCCCGCTCTCCATTTCAAACACTCGACTCTTCCAGTTTTCCCCATCTCCATGAAGGGTACTTAGTAGTTAATGCGCTTTATTTTTGTACTTTCATATATCAAACCTCAAACTTGAGCAACTTTAATCTTCTCAAAGCCCATTGGAATCTTTCTTGCTTCTGCTTGCTCTTATTTCTGACTAGAATGCCTTCCATCTTGCTTCTGAACACCTGCTCATCCTTCGAAACTAGGAGGCAGTGCCATTTATCCTATGATGGATTTCCACAGGGGAGAGGATTTGACTCATTTGATGTCTGTTTTTTACTCTTGCTGCCAAAGCATGCGGAATGTACATTGCTGGTACTTTTTGCTTTGTCTTTCTCCTGCTCTTTAAGCTTTCTGAAGTTAGGTATCTTTGGTATATGCTCTGTAGCTTGTATCTGCCATTTAGTTAAATAGTCAGGAAATATGTGCACACATCACCTCCCTTGTTTTGATTTTGGCCAATCAGAAGTTCTGGAGGTGGAATACTGAGGATGGTGGTAATGAGTGAAAGTTTTGCCTATCAATCACATTTCCTTCTTATTCTGAAGAGTCTGATATTTGGTGTATTTAATAGATTCTTATTTTTAAAAAAGATAATTTCAGTCAGGCACTGGTGGTGCATGCCTGTAATCCCAGGAGGTAGAGGCAGGCAGATCCCTTTGAGTTTGAGACCAGCCTTGTCTACGAAGCTAGTTCCAGGACAGCCAGGGCTACCAAAGCAACCCTGTCTTGAGAAACAAAAAGAAACAAAAACAAAAACTGAAAAGGATACTTTCTGCCTGATTATTCCTCTATATTTTTAAGGAAGAAGACAGTTGCTTAGCTAAAATAAAGAATGCATTGACAACCCTTAGCTGTGGTTCAACCAAACATGAAATATGCGCAGTCACTACTCTTTCCTTAAGGGTTTAATTTATAAAGAAGATGATGTTTTGAAAATTATGCCATTAACCCAGGCTTAATCTCATTTGGTTACATTACCAAGATGTAATTTAAAGGCAAATACCTAAGAACAATAACATTTAATGCATTTTTTTTTTTACTCCAAGCCTTAGGTTTCAGTAATTGTTTTACAAAACTTGTTTTTGTTTAGGCTCCTGCTATGTGGAGTACCTTTAAGAACTAGCTAGAGCTCTTTTACTCCTCGTTTCTCCACGTGTCCTTTCAATGTGTCCTCACTTCGTACCGTTAAGTGGCTTTCGGATTGGTTTCTGTTTCGCTCTGAAGCAAATATAAGCTTTAAAATCTTAGTTTTCTGTGTCTTTGTGTTTCTTGATCCCTGGTCTTTTCTTTTGTTTACATTTCCTGCCTAGAGCTAAGGCTGTTTACCCAATTTCCTCCCTGTGTTAGAAAGCACCCATCTGCTTCCGAATCTGTCTGTAGGCTCCCAGCCAGCTTGGTGCTGTCACCTGATCCCTATTCTTCAAGCTTCCTCATTTCCCGCTTAGACTTTTTACCCAGTTTCCCCCTCATGATCACAAACATGCTACCTGTAGCTGAATGCCACATCACGTGACAGCCATTTTCTCAGGGGTTGTCTGCATGCTCTAACCTCGGTACTTTGTATTTTCATTTTCTCTTGCTTTTTTTTTTTTTCCCCTTTCAGTTCTGCACCAGTTTCTTGAGTTATTCACAGTTGTGAAACAGCTCCCTAGACAGACCCTGTCTAGGCTCACTTACTCTTTCTTCTGTTGTTCATCCTTCATCACTGCTTGGATCCAGATAAGCCTTGCTTTGCTTCTTATGTCTTGCCAGTGACTAGAGAACTGGCGTTAATCTGCGGTACATTCACTGTGATCATATTCAAGTCTTAGAGAACTGTTCTTGGGGAATCTGCAGTAGTCATTCACTGTGATTGTATTCAACTCTTAGAGAAAGTGTTCTCAGGAAATAGTCATTCAAGTAAGTGCTTTTCTGTTACAAATATGTTGAATTATTTTCAGCTATAATAATACCATTGTACAATAGATCTTTAATCAAAAATGATTTTTAAAAAGTAGTACAGTGCTTCCTCAGTGGGGTCTTCAAGGAGACCTTTGGCATTCAGAATTTTTTTCCATGAAGTGGTCTCTACTCTTTGAAACTAGAACAAAGTTATGATACCTCTGCTATCAGCTCACTAACAACTTTTATAATTCTCACATATAAAAAGAGAAGACAGATTATTCTACTATGAAAAATGAAGACAAAACTTAATAAACAAATCAAATGCCCCTTTTTCTTAAGCTATTGTAGTAATAGGGTTGAGGGCAAAGAGGCCAAGGCAGGAGAGTAGCTTGAACCAGTAGCTAGTAGTCTGAAAATAAAAAAAAAAAGCATTTGGATTTGAAAGAGGATTTGGAGGTAGAGGAGAACATTCGCGGAAATGCCCGATGTCATGCCCTTGTTTTCTTCTCTCTCCAGTTCCGCTATGCAGGTTGGCTGGACAGGCTGTACATGCTGGTGGGAACTCTGGCTGCTATCATCCATGGAGTTGCACTCCCGCTTATGATGCTGGTGTTTGGAGACATGACAGACACCTTTGCAAATGTAGGAAACATGCCGCCAAACTTTACTGATGAAAGTAAGTATTGTTTGTGGTACTGATTGTGTTAGAAGCATGCACAAATCACTGACCTGAAGTCATTCTTTGTGGGGGTCTTACTAAGGGTGCACTACTGTGTTTAGAGGTCTAGGTGGTGGAGGGGGTGAACGCCAGCTCATCCTTGTACGGAGCAGCAGAAGATGATACAAGTATTAGAGTAACCAGTGGAAGTGTTGGCAGAGATGTGTAGAAATTGAGAGGTGATATCTGAAATATATATATATATATGTATGTATATATATATATTTACCTCATAAAGCTTCAGGAAGAAGCACAGGAATTTCATCAGGCCCTTGAATGGTAAGCTCGGATCCTCACAAGAGGCTGTGGCAGTCTGAACGTGAGTAAAGAGAAGATTCTAGGATGATTCTAAAGCATTTGACCTGAGAAACTAGAAGAACATCATCATTCTCAAATAAGTTGCAAAAGATGGAATTTCAGTAGATTTTAGCAGTAGTAAATGCCAGCAATTGTGTTCTGTATGTTGTTAAAGGTTAGGTCTTTAGGAGCAAATCCGGGAATGGAGAAATGGGACCAAGGAAAGGATAACAAGGTTTGTTAGAAAGGATTTGGGAGACAGCGTGAGATCCTGGGCTCAGGAAAGGTTTGATTAAGATAGGTGCAAGAGTTCATCCTCAATACCAGGAAGAGGTAGAGAATATTGTGTGCCAGAGTCTAAAGGCGAGTCCACGAGGAGGTGGTCTCTGAGGAAGCTCTCATGATAGCAGATCCTTTCCTTTGCCAGTGAGTTGTTCCAGTACATTCAGACCCAGGGTTTGCCAGAGACCTGTTTTGGCGAGGTTGTGGATGGGGTTGGGGGCTGGGGAAAAGGAAGTTAGGACAGGATCTGAGGGTGAATCAGGATGACTGCTACCAGCGCCAAATTGAAGAAAGACTACATCTTTTATACTTTTAACATAATGTTAAACCAGAGACTTGGGGCAGGTGAGCTGGAGTGTGGCTGAGGTCAGGGGTTGTAGAATATAGCATTAACCTTGAGAATAGGCAACGGAGGGCACCAGCCTTATGTTAATGAAGGGCTGCAAATTCTGATTGCTTTCTCAAGCAGAAACTTTCCTCAAGCTTTCAAGAGTGTGGAGATCCTTATCCAAATGCCTGACCTTGGAAAAGGACTTCTGGGGAGCAGACTGTACTACAATCTCCTAGTCTTACCATATGGGCCTGTTCCCTTCATAAAACTCACAAAGGGAAGATCCAGAAGTCGTAGTCTTTTCCCATTATACCCAACGTTCTGATTTCTGGATATTCTCTATGTTTATTAACTGAAATCTTGCTTTAATGGCCTCAGGCTCTGGATCTGGATTGTAGGGAGTTCATCCTTGGGATCAGGTGTGTCTAGTAAATCTCTAGCTTTCCTGTTCTTGGTTTAATTAGGAGGGCACAATGGGATTCTTGATTCCAAAGTGACAGGGATTTTTTTTCCTAAGAATTATTTTGTTTAGAGAGGCTATCATTGTACACATTTTCATCCTTTGCCAAAGCCTGAACAAAATCTCCTAAAGGGAAAGGCATTAATAGCGAGAATCACTAAAATTGAAAGTAAACAAGTGCTGGAGAAGGGTCTACAATGTTGAAACGCTGGACCTTTGTCAAGCAGCAATGGTCGCCATGCGGGCCACGCGAACGTATAGTACAGAAACCTGCATATATTATATCTTCATATGCATACACCTCCATGATAAAGTTTAATTTTTAAATTAAGCACAGTAAGAGATTAATAACCGTACTAATAGAATAGCTCTAACAATGTGCTACATTCAAGGCTGTGTGAACGTGGTCTCTCTGACTTTCTCAAAATAACTTACAGCGCTGTTCTCATCCCACTTCCTCTTGTGATGACGTGAAGTATTACAGTCTCGTGGTTGGCTGCAGGAAACTGAAACCACAAAAAGTCTAAATGTGGCGAAGAGGCTTCTACGCTTCAGTTTTCTCATGCTTTTGAAATTTGCTTCATAAGGGACCGAGCTGAGAGCGGGAAAGTGAACGGACTGTCGGGAGGATTTGTATGTTACACACCTGATTGGGAAAGGCAGGCTAATAGCGCTGGGATTCCATCTTTAGGTCACCTCAGCCAAGCAGGGTTGAATTCTTACTAAACCAAACTACTCCAGGACTTAGGACTCAATTTCCACACAGATGGGGAAATGCTGAGAAGGACGAGGCTATAGCTCAGTGACAGAGTGTTCGCCTAGCAATCATGAAGTCCCGTGTTCAGTTCCTAGGACTACCCCAAAAAGAAATAACTTCAATATAGATTGATAGTTCTTGACTTAGAAAGTTGCATCAACATTTGGAATCTTCTTTTTACTTAAGGCTAGGGGTTAGACCCAGGGCTTTGCATGGTGACACCTGGATTTTAAGTCTCTGGTGCATGTTGTGGACTCTTTCCCCTGGTAATGGGCATGTAAATACTAATAGGGGCATTTAGGGAATCTTTGGTAGTTGTCTTGGGTCCTGGAAACTACTTTGTATTCTTAAAGAACCTGTTGTTTACCTAAAATAGGGCTACCTCAATTCTGTTAATACAAATAATGGTTTGAGCTGGAAATTTTTATAGTAGCTCTGAGTAATGTAAAATTTATATGCTTTTTCTCCCACCTTCATGATATTCAAAGAGCTTGCAAAACATCCTGGGTCAACAGCAAAATGTCATATTTCCTTTGTAACATTCACCCAAGGAAAGTCTTGAGTAGTCTTGAGTGTTTTCTGAGTTCTTTAGATCCTGTACACCCTATGTTCTGCAGCAAACTGCAGAGTTGGCTTTCTCATTGGCCTCTAGTGGAATAATGTCCCCTTACAGAATTCTCTAGCAGTTCAGCAGACATAATGCATGCATTTATGCCATTCTAACCTTTCCCTGTGTTTTGTGAAGTCTGAATACAAACACTGCTCGACCAGTGTGAGAGGTGTTAACTAGACACGCTGTGGACACAGTATGAGGAGAGAGTAGTTGAAGTCAGCTGTCAATAAAGAAATTATTCACTTGTTGAAATTTGACCTAGCTTGGGAAGGAACTGCCAGGTGACTTTTTGAAGCTAGAAGAACTGACTTCTGATGAGCAACAATCAAGTGTGCACGCCAAGTTCATCTATTTTCTTTTGCTGCGACAAGTCCTGAGAGAAAGCTCGTAAAGGAAGGAACTGTCCCATTTATTCCTACCTAGTTTCGGAGATTTTATTTTAAGTTTAGTTGGATCAGTTGCTTTAGGGCATAGGAAAAGTAGAAATTATGGTAGCAAGAGAGCATGAGGAAGGTGGGCTGTTCACCTCATGATGGCCAGGAGATGCAGATAGAGGGACAAACACAGACACACGGGGAGGGGGAGGGTCCAGCCCAAGGCCAAGATACTCTTCAATGGCGCGCTCCCAGCGACTTTACTTCCCTCACCTCCCGTTTCCATTAGTTTCCCACCCGTTAAGATTCCCATCCTCCACAAGAATATCTTCAAAGTGTGAGTCCATCTGTGGATTAACCCACAGCTCAGGTTAGGGCTGCCATGACCCATTCATTTCTACCAGCAAAACATGAGGCTTTTTTTTTTTTTTTCAGGAACACCATATGTTATGTCATATTTTAAGTAGTGGTCCTTTTTCCAACTCTATCATGTCTCGTATTGCTTCATTTCTCCATCACCTAGACATGAATTGTTTCTGACCTCTTTAAGGACACAAGGGACCTATGTATAAGGGCAGACAGTGCTTATGGTCTGTTGTCCTTCAACATCAACTGGGCCATCATGACTCTTGCCGTATGGGTGTTGGGAGGCAGAGGCTTTGGAAGGTGATTAGGTCTTGGCGAGAGGATCAGCACCCAGTCAGCAACCAAGCTCTTCAGAGGGGAGAAGAGCAGAGGTGGAGATTATAGCTGCTATTTCAACTGTGTCGCTGGCAGTTAGCCCACTGGGCTGAGGCAGACTCCCATCAGGACAGATGTGTGTGTGGGGGGGAAATAGATCTCCTAGGCTAAAGGTCCAGTTTCTCCTGCTTGTGGCTGATGGAGCATCCTGAAATCCGGAATCATAATGTCTGAGAGATAAAAGAGGCCTGTGGATCATTCATGTCTGTGTCTTACTATGCCTTTTCAATCAGCAAACTCTCCAGTGGCATCTTAAGTGACATCTGTCATGAAAGCACACCAGGAAAAAGATCTCAAAGAGACAACCCAAACTTAAAGTAATAGAGTGGAATCCAGAGCTGGGTTCTCCTCTGTTGGCCTGTTCTTCTGGCACCTTCCACGACGCTGAGCTCCCTGTGAGAATGCAGCCTTCTCTTGCCCCAGCTACACCCTGTGTCTGCCGTCTTCCTCACCCACAGCTCTCTCTGCCTTGCTATGTTCTAATTCTTGCCTGCCTTTGTCCAGTTCTCCGCATGATGTCACAGTGAGTTTTTCAAAAGCAGAAAGCACTTGGGGGAGAGGGAGGGGACAGAAAGCACTTCGGTCCCAGTGTTTTCCCATAGGTGTAATAAGTTCAGTTTGCGTTCATTGGCTTGTGTGACATGCTCTGCTCAGCCTCACCTGTCCCATAAACCTCACTCTCCTGGACTTCAGCTCGTGGCTGACTTGGGGTGGTTCCGACCCCACCTGTTTGTGCACATCTGTCTTCTCACAGCGGTGGTATAGTGCTGTGCTTATGGGAGTCGTTACTCTGATCACCTGGTTCAGCGGTTGCTCTGCTTGTCTACTGTGACTTCTTGGGTGGGAAAAACACAAGGGATTAAGAAGGAAGTTTGTAGACAACCTTGGCTAGAGCTTTCAGCAGTATCACCCTGTCTCATGAAATTTGGGACTTAAAGGTGGACGAACTCCTTGCTAGAACAGTGGCCGGTGGGATTAGAAAGGGCAGCTCTCATTCTAGGCGTCCCCTAGTGCCTGGGAACGAGGCCATGTGAAAGGTGGCTTGAAAAAGACCCTTTTAATTTATATTTATAGGAAAGCTTTTCCTCCTCAGAAATTGCTTCTGGAATAGGAGAATTGTTTCATTACTTAAAAAATGAAATGGTTCCAAAACCACAGAGAAACCCTGTCTCGAAAAAAAAAAATGAAATGGTTAGTAACAAAAATAAAAAAGGATAATACTTCCACTATAACTTCAACTTCTCAGTAAGGAAAAATTACTAATGTATTCATGTCACATTTCCCCACCTTTTTAGTTCTTTATAATTTTTAAAATATTTATTTTTTGAGATTATAATGTAATTATATCATTTCTCCCTTTCCTCTTTCCCCCATATGGAGGGGGGAAGACCCATTCTTTTTCTCTTTCAAATTTATAGTCTCCATCTCATAAATTATTACATACAGACATAAATATTCCTAAATATATACATTCAAGTTGCATATTTTTCATTTATACTCTTCCTAAGTGCTCAGTAATTGACATTTCTAAACATTCTGAGGTGCTTCATTTGGATAAAACTGTAACATGATGTAATCCCTAAATGGCATTTAGTCATGCGGTGTACACGGTGAAGTTTCTCTGGGGTCTGACTTGAGTTTACAAAAGGCTGTCCTCACCACATAGAATCCGGTAGATTATTATCATGTTTATATTATGTGACTCTTAACAATACAAGGAGAAGAATTCTTTGATTAGCTATTTTTGATAAATTGTCTGGCATGGGTGGTGACTTTATTTATTTATTTATTTATTATTTTGGTTTTTCAAGAGAGGGTTTTTTAATAGCTCTGGAGCCAATCCTGGAACTCGCTCTGTAGACCAGGCCTGCCTCTGCCTCCCCAGTGCTGGGATTAAAGGCATCCATGGTGGTGGCTTTCTGAGACTGCTTTCCCATCTTTGGAACAGGCTGGGTCACAGTGATACAACTAGCTGAGCATTGGGACACAAAGAGCAAACATCGCCCAGTTTTTCTCGGTTTCCACCCAGAGGAATGAGAGGGGCCAGCTAGAAGCGGTCATCCTTTCATTCTTCACTGACTTAGAAATTTAGTCATGTGTCGGTTGCTACGGAATTCTGTGACAGGGTGAGCCACTATGCTACGGCGAAGTCATTTGAGAAGGGGTCATGTTTCGGCTTATTTGTGAAGGAGGTGTATTTTCCTGGAGGGAAAAATAGCAAACAACAATCAGGTTAAGAAAGAAAATGAAAAAGCGCTGAGGAAAAAGTAGGTAACGTAGACAGAATTGGAGAACAATAAATTCCTTGGTGTGCTCAGAAGTGGGTTTCTATGGAATCAGAGAGAGTTCCGGAAGGTGGGAATGGCAAAGGGCTGTGAGTTGAGTCTGGAAATTCGCATAATGAATGTGATAGTTCAGAATCCAAGTGTGAAAAAAAAAACCCTTTTATTTTATACAACATAGTTTAAATTCTGAGTCCCTCTTTATCTAAAGTGGGATAGCTTAGATGTTTTAGTGTACCTCTCACCTGAGACCAGCATATCTGTGTTTTCTAGACTGATGGGGATTGAACCAAGGCTTAGCACATGGGCGGTCTCTACCACTGAGGTACACTCCAGCCCACAACATAGCTGCAGATGGGAGTGCCAAATGATGTTTGACACCATCCACACAGGAACTGACTCAAGCTTTTTTGTTCCCCTCCCTTGTGAGCACTAGAATCTGAATTTCCCCAGGTCCAAGGAGGCTCGGGGTGCTGTCCTGTGGATGGCTTCTCAATACACTATGTAACCATTCCATTTCTGAGGTCTCACTCTGGGGTCTGCGTAGGTCTGTTCTTTTTGTTTGTTTGGTTTTTTATTTATTTATTTATTTAATTTTTTTTTGGGGGGGACAGGGTTTCTCTGTAGCTTTGGAGCCTGCCCTGGAACTAGCTCTTGGAGACCAGGCTGACCTCGAACTCACAAAGATCCACCTGCCTCTGCCTCCTGAGTGCTGGGATTAAAGGCGTGCGCCACCACTGCCCGGCTAGAAGTTTCTTTATGGTACAGGATTGTTTTGGTTATCCTGGCTTTTTTGCTTTTCCATATGAAGTTAAGTACCATTCTTTCGAGGTCTGTAAAGAATTTTGCTGGGATTTTGATGGGCATTGCGTTGAATCTGTAGATTGCTTTTGGTAAGATCACCATTTTTACTATGTTAACTCTACCTACCCAAGAGCATGAGAGATTGTTGCACTTTCTGGTGTCTTCTTCAATTTCTTTCTTCAAAGATTTAAAGTTCTTGTCATACAAGTCTTTCACTTGTTTGGTTACAGTTACTCAGAAATATTTTATGGTCTTTGTGGATATTGTTAAGAATGATATTTCTCTGATTTCTTTTTCAGCCCATTTACATCTGTGCAAAGGGGGGGGTACTGATTTTTTGAGTTAATCTTGTATCCTGCTACATTACGGAAAGTGTTCATGAGTTGTAGAGGTTCCTTGGTAGAATTGTTGGGGTTGCTTATGTAAACTATCGTATCATAGTTTATTTCTGTATGCTGGGTTTTAATGGGAACCAAAGAAACATCAAGTGTTTGTGTTTGTTTTGTGTCGTTCCAGTTGCATACAACGCTTCAGACATTCTTAGCAGCCTGGAGGATGAGATGACCACGTAATTATACATTATCCTTATTGCTATTACTCTTTTCTGCATTGCTATAGTTACGGTAATGTAGTTATAGTTTGCATTATAATAGTACGATTAGAAGTTTTGAGACTATTAGTTTTCTTGGGGAAGATCCATTATAGATATTTTTTAAAGCAAAGTGTTTATATCATAAAATGTTCTAAGTTAAGTTTGAACTTCAATTAGACTTACGTATGCACTTGCAAAGATGAAATAACATATGCAGGGGAATTAGAGGAGTGGAAAGCCCCTTAGCTATATTTGAATTCACAATAATTGTTTTCAATCATTCCCTAGTGAGTAGTTTGCTTCCTGGCTGTTTCCAGTCATGATATAATGATAAGTAAGATAAGTAAACAGAAATTCTTTAAACTCATGCTAAATAGGAAAAAAAAACAACATCCCAGAAGAAATAGAGTCACTCTGGCCTTAAATGACATGGGCAGACTTTTTATTTTCTTAATGATTTATGCACATTGACATTTATTCTGTGGGCTAGCTTGTAACAGATGTACAAAGGTATGTGTTGGTGAATCAGATAATAATGGCTCTGTACTTCACTATGATTTCTCTGATAGTTGTAAAGAAAGTCAAGATACAATAACATTTGGAAAGATGAAAATGAAATGCTTATAAATATTTACTATAATGAGGCATATTTTTAATATAGGGGAAAGTCTACTCTCTTTAAAATTTACTAGTCTTAAAATGCATTACAGTAAAGCACATCAGTATTTCATCATGTATAAGTTCTACTTGTTAAATGGAACTTGCTTTGAACTATTTCTTGCATTATCATTTACACAGTAATTAGTTATACAGTTATCTATTAACTAAAATTTAACATTCCAATAACATCCTTAATAAGTATAGTTTATAAGATACAGCTTGAATGATGACTTGCTTAGCAACATTCTGATAGGTTGCTCTTGAAGTTGCAAACATAACATAAAAGGCTAGTTGTGTGTTATACATCTATTTTTAAACCTAGTACTTAGTGTAAGCATTCTTATTCAAAGATGGCAAGTAAAGAACATTTTAAAATATGCCAGATGGCATCCTTTAGTTAATTTTAGGATATTTGCTTTGAAAGAGGTGTGGTTTGATGGCAGAGCATTTTCCTAGCATGGATGAGACGTGAGATTCCATCACAAACACCAGAAAAACAATCACAAGACACAGGGTTTCTATTTAACCTACATTCAGAGTGCTTAATGAAGCCATGGGATCTTTAGCTATCGAAACACAGCAAGAAAACTTTTGCTCAACTTTTCCTGGTTAAATGTTTCAACTGGGAGGGAAGCCATTTGATATTGAACATTTTAGATTAGCTCTCAATAGCCAGTTGAGTAGATAACACAGGATCACTATCAATTTTATTTGTCTGTCGTCTTCAAGTTCTGCTAAACTTATAGTTCAAAAGAGCAGGACACCATCTCTGCCTCTTGATTCCACTTTCTAATAAGTCCATCACATCTTTCTCTCTCCCACGGTGCAGTTGATACTGATGTAATAAAAGCAGACAAGACTCCAACTGTTCATGTTAAATTATGCGCCTGTATACTGACGATCTTTCAAAATCACTGGCATCCTCTGAGTAGTTACTGTGCACCAGACCCTGGCCAGAGTACATTTCAGACATATTGTATTTCTTCTATTTTTTTCATAATATAATGGAAGCTGGAGTTATTAAGCAGCCAGCCTAAGTTTACATTGTAGTTAAGTGAAGAGCTGGGATTTTCCCCAGTGCAGCGACAACTGTTAACCATTCCTCTACGTTAGTACAGACGTAGTTGCACGCTGACATGGCAGCTCTGCTCCTTACAGCCCCTTCCTGTCTGTTAAGGATGGTGGGATCCCCAGAGAGCTGAAGAAGTAAGACTCAGCTGTGTTCAGAGGGAAGGACTGGTCAGAAAACAGTACTACGGTGTTCTTGTTTTGCAGGTACGCCTACTATTACACGGGGATTGGTGCTGGTGTGCTCATAGTTGCCTACATTCAGGTTTCATTTTGGTGCCTGGCGGCTGGAAGACAAATACACAAAATTAGACAGAAGTTTTTCCACGCGATAATGAATCAGGAGATAGGCTGGTTTGACGTGCATGACGTTGGGGAGCTCAACACCCGGCTCTCAGAGTGAGTACCTAGTTTCATGCTGAAGTCAGATACACTTTTGTTTTCAATGCTGTGAAGTAGATACCAGCACCCTGTTAGAAGTGTAGGTGCGTCACTGCGCAGAGTAAAGCCTTGTGAGCAGTGCCTGTGTCTTACACAGCTTCCTGTTCCCAGTGCACTGGCAGAGATGGGGGGTGGAGCTGCTGCTTGCCTGGCACTCAGTGAGGGACCAGACTGGCAGAGTCAAATGCAGAGTGAGCAGAGCAGTGATTGCAGGGAGCAGCAGTGTGCTCTGTCCAGCCCCACTGAGCACCATCTTGCTGGATCTCCAGGGTGTCCTTGGAAGACATTGGAAAGAAGGAGGGAGCTCTTGTCAGTCAGCCTCGGCTTCACAGAAGACACAATGAACTGAACGATTCGTGTTCGTAGAGAACAGTGTCATATACACACACATCTCTGGGCAGTTTGAAATCTCACAGTCTTAGACATCCCATGTCTATATTCTGAGGTCACGTTGGGCATAAAATACTGTTCAAACCTCCTACTAGAAATGACAGCTTTCCTTCATCACGGCTCCCCAGATGAATTTGCCCAGGGCCAGGCAAATACAAAGATCCTAGGCACAAGTTAATGTGGTCCTTCCCAACAAAACAGCGCTAGTCTCAGTAGAAAAATCCTGTGTTTGCAGTTCTGACATTGCTTGTAACACAATCTTTCTTCTTTTAGTGATGTCTCCAAAATTAATGAAGGCATTGGTGACAAAATTGGAATGTTCTTTCAGGCAATGGCAACATTTTTTGGTGGTTTTATAATAGGATTTACTCGTGGCTGGAAGTTAACCCTTGTGATCTTGGCCATTAGCCCTGTTCTTGGACTGTCAGCCGGCATTTGGGCAAAGGTAGGTGAAGTCTGTGAGTCCAGATTTTAAGCTCTTTCCCACGAATCTTGGAAGAATCTTTGAACCATAAAAACCCTGGCTATGAATTTTATATGTGATTTCACACTTTCTGTTAAAACATCAGCAGGCTAAGTTGAGATAACCCCACAGTGCTTCATGCTGTCCTTGGCTGTGAGAGTATTTGTAAAAAGAAATTAAAAAGAGGGAAGGAAAATTTAAGCTTATCCTTGACCTTCATGGGAAAAGATGTGACCCCATAAAGTCTGTAAACATCAATCTTGATTTCTTTTCTATTGCTATGGAGAGACACCAAAGGAACTTATATAAGGAAGAGTTGGGGGCTTTCTTACAGTTTCTGAGGGTTAGTCCATCACCATCATGGCAGAGTACCTGGCAGTGGCCCAGGTAGGCATGGCGCTGGAGCTGGAGCTGGAGCTGGAGCTGGAGCTGGAGCTGAGGGTTCCATGTTTATCTGCAAGCACAAGCAGAGTGGGGTGTGGAGCCCTAACTGGGAATGACATGGGTTGTTTATTTTTATTTTTTTATTTTTTGGTTTTTCGAGACAGGGTTTCTCTGTGGTTTTGGAGCCTGTCCTGGAACTAGCTCTGTAGACCAGGCTGGTCTCGAACTCACAAAAATCCGCCTGCCTCTGCCTCCCAAGTGCTGGGATTAAAGGCGTGCGCCACCCCATCATGGAGACACAGACGTTCTCTTCACTCCATCCACGTGTCTCTTATAATTTTGTGATGAATCTTCCGTGTCTGGGTCAGCATGTAATTTATTTTATGAAATCATTTGATATAAGTGTAGCTATATGATGGAGAGATTGGCTCAATATTTAGATTTTCGTGAGGTTACATGTAATAAAAATTATAAGAAATGAAAATCCAACCAAAATGAAGCCTTACACATAGTAAGTCAGGCTGTAACTGGTGAGAAATTTTTGGATCACCCCCTTTCTAATGGGTGCTGTTTTGTTATTGCAAACCGTAGCTCCCTTTAGTAGGCATTTTCTAGGTTCACCAGATACAGCTGAAGCATAGGCATTTGCTTATTTAGTAGAAAGAGTAACTGAAGTCCTGAATGCTGCTGATTTGCTACTCGGGTGTTACCGATGGTTATCAGCCGAAAGCTGGCAAAGCTCCTTTGTCTTAATTGATTTTTCTGTTTAGTAGAACATTGATCAAATTAGGTGCAAATTCTTCACAACAGAACTTAATGAAAAACTAAAGTATATTGATATCTACTCTAAGTTGGGAAAGCAGACCATTACTTAGTTTTTTAATAATTAATCTTGCATTGCTTCTGATACTATTTATTTAATAAAGGGAGACCTTGGTTATCTGTTGAGACTTTTATTTTAATCTATGCTCTTTGATAATCTTTTGATATGATTTTCTGCATTTTTTTAATCTTGGGTTTTGACCATATTAAAAAGTATATGTGTCCTGCTTCCCTAATATGGACAAAATGTCTAGAATGTGATAGAAAGGCCCCTGTCATGCCCTCAACCAGGAAATGCACACAAACACCCCGCCCCACACACACACTTTACTGATCCACACACTGAGGTAAATAAGATATTGGAATTATCAGAGTGTGATTTTAAAATAACTACCATAAAAATGTTTTGTTTGTTTAAATTCCTTTAAGGCAGCAGCCAAAACTCATCAGCTTAAAAAAATAGGAAAATATTTAAAAGATAAAAAACAATGTTAGAGAACTGAGAGAGATAACAGCAAAAAGAATTATGCTGGAGAATTGGTTCAATCTATGCAAATGGAAAGTATAGAATATAGAATATTTAGAATAAGTGAATCTGAAAGACAGAAAATGAAGAGAGCCTCAGGGTCATGTGAGACAAAATATTCATATCATCACCATGAATCTCACAAGAAAAGGAACAGCATAGAGCTTTAGGAAGAATTACAGATACAGTGACTGACAAACACAATAATCAGATGCAAGAAATTAATCTGATCCCAAGCAGGATAAAAAATCAAAGAAATCTGTAACAGACTACATCATAACCAGAAGTTATCAAACAATAATATCAAAAGGAATAAGAAAGTTGTTTGATAAATCAAAGAAGGAAAAAAATAATCCTGCATTGGGGAATTTGACTGATAGCAAGGTAAATCCAGCTGTATATAAAAATAATTATGTATTATGACCACATGAGATTTATTTCAGCTATATAATAATGATATGGCACTTGAAAAATCTATGTAATCTGCCCTACTATATGCTAATGAAAATAAGTGATCATATCATCTAGCAGAACCTTTGACATTATCTAGCACTCCCTGATGTTAACTCTCAGCAGGTAAGAATAGAAGAATGTCACTTCAGTCCTGCAGAGGCCACTTAGGCAACCCCCATAGATACCTGAATAGTAAGCAGGTATCTTTGCCACCAGATTGGGAATAAAACAAGGAAATTATTCTGACTTCTTTTTCATTGAAGCCCTGGAACTCTAGCTTCTGCTCTCAGGCAAGAGAAGTAAAAAGATACATATAGATTGCTGAGGAAGAAATAAAACTGTGGATAACATGATTTTCCATAGAATTCCAAGGAGTCTACAAAGTAACCTACATAAAAACTGTATAGAAAGATCACAGAATACCAGATCAACTGCATTTTTTTTCACAGATAGTGATGAATGTGTAGAAATTAATGCTGAAATAATACCTTTCACAATCATTCTGATATAATATAAAACTCAGGAAATTTCTTGAAAATATAAGATCTGCATCTTGAGCTGGGCAGTGGTGGTGGTGCACACCTGTAATCCCAGCACTCAGAAGGCAGAGGTGGGAAGATCTCTGTGAGTTTGAGGGCAGCCTGGTCTGCTAGTTTCAGGACAGCGATGGCTTAGGGCTTCTACGCAGAAACCCGGTCACAACAAACAAGAAAGGATCTGCATATTGAAAATTATTGAATGTTGAGAGGAAATCAAGGAGGACTGAACAAAGAGACACAGTGTAGTCATGATGTAAAACTCAGTGTAAAAAAGTTACCAGTTTTTTCTAAACTTGGTGAAGTAGTTGTGCACAATACTTATTTAGATGGTTGATAACTTTGTCATTCCTGTCCAGATGGCAAGCTTGGTCCTTTCTCCATACAAACTGATCCAGCTGTCGTAATAGTTCAGATGTTAATTCAAGCTTTGACCACATGCACTCAGACTTGAATCCTGGGCATTCCACTTGCTATCTAATTACTTAACCTGTCAAGTTTCCATTTCCTTCTATATAAGCTAGGAAAACCCATTTCCCTTTATAATTGCAAAGACTAAATGAGATCCTATGTGTCTGAGGCAAGTAGGAATGTGTTTATAAGTGCTCAGAAATCAAACAGACAGATCAAAGAGCATCGTTCAAACAAAACCAAACAAAAAACAAAGGAAAAAATGTTCCTGGTAGATGACAATGTGCTCTTTCTCCAGGCATCACCAGCAGAGGAAACTGTAGCTTGGTTCTCTACATTTTTCTAGTCTCCCACCCAAACACTTCTGAAACAGGGTATTGCTAAGAGTTGCTGGGAATACCGCATGTCCTAGCCATAAAACCATTTTCTATAATGGCTTATGATTATATTGTGGTAAATGGTAAATGTTTTCTTTTCTGAAATTTAACATCTCCCAAAGTTCCAATTGTTGCTTTGATGATTATCCATGAAATACTCAGTAGGAAATTTTGTGGTTCATCTAATTTGTTTTATATCTTCATTGTCAAAAAATAATGGAAGAAAAAGGAACTTGAGATACGTTACATGGTGATACACACACACACACGCTAATAGAATGTCATGGCCAAAGACAACTGAAAGATTTTAATTATTCACAAGTATTAATATTCAACCAGCATGTTTATTTATAACTGCTAATACTATAATAATCTTTTATATATTTTTAAAACAGATATTATCTTCATTTACTGATAAAGAGCTTCAAGCATATGCGAAAGCGGGAGCAGTTGCCGAAGAAGTCTTAGCTGCCATCAGAACTGTGATTGCATTTGGAGGACAAAAGAAAGAACTTGAAAGGTTTGAAGTTTTTTTCAAGTTGATAGAAATATTAATTTTGTGATTCCACATGCCATTTAGGATGGCAGTGTTAAATATGATATTTTTTTCATTTTCTTTTTTTAAAAAGAGTCTCTAGAATTTTTTCATTTTATTTATTTATATTTTAATTTTATGTGCATTGGTGTATTACCTGCATGTAT